>NC_069361.1:14242424-14545454 GCF_021730395.1 Mercenaria mercenaria | reverse complement strand
GTTAAAGGATAGTGCATTGATGGGCGTGTCCGGTCCATATCTTTGTCATCGATAGATGGATTTTCAAATAACTTGGCATGAATGTGTACCACAGTAAGACGACTTGTCGCGCGCAAGACCCAGGTCCGTAGCTCAAAGGTCTAGGTCACACTTAGACGTTTTAAAAGGGTGTGCATTTATGGGTGTGTCCGGTTTTATATCTTTGTCATCGTGGATGGATTTTTCAAATAAAATTGGCTTTAATGTGTACCCAGTAAGACGACGTGTCGCGCACAGACCCCGGTCCGTAGGTCAAAGGTCCTAAACTCTAACATCGGCCATAACTATTCATTCAAAGTGCCATCGGGGGCATGTGTCATCCTATGGAGACAGCTCTTGTTTCCCTATTATTTTTAAAATCTATTTCTCTCATTCATTAATTGAGACATCTGTTACTATCAGAAAACAACAAAGCCATAGATTTTACTTAATGACACAACCTTGAATAGATTTGTTTACTTAATGTTTCATATGGATGCCAAAAAGATCTAAAAGGCTTATGTCTTCTTAGAAAGTATAAATCAACTGTTCTAGCTTTTCTTTGAAACAGGAATTCTCTCAGGATGTTCATTAACTTTCAAACAATGCTTACTGTAATCTATAGTGACAAGATGAACCTGGATTATTTCATTGTTGATCTAAAGAAGGTCTTTGTTGATCCTTTTAGGGATAATTTGGCTCAAAAACAAGTTTTAATTTTCAAGCATACATGATGGGAATGAAATAGGAATCAAGAAATTCTAATTGGATATGAAATGCCGTATTGCAGATGATGCTGTAGAAAATATAACACTTGACATGCTGTCTGCTTGCATTAGGAAATGAAATAGAGTGAGTTGAAGGACTGCCATCTATGAAAGGAAATCTTTTAGAGCATTGTAAGGTATTTTAAGGATTGAGCTAGTCAAAAAACTTCTCAGATACAAATTTTGAAAACTGCTGCTGATTAGTCTGCAAGGGCTGTGCAAAGTGTGTGTATTAACTGGTTTAAACTTTTGTCACTGACCGTTCAAAGTCTGCCAAGTAGTTCCTTCGTTTCTTATGTCATAATTTTTTTTATGTTTTTCTTTGTCCATACATTTTTCTCTTAACAGTTCACATCCATGCATACACTGATTATTAAAGTGTGCTCTTCGACTGTTGACTTTCCTATTGGATTTTTGCCTTTGTTTTTAATGTGCTTGTACTAGCTTGGACATGAAGTCCAGAAGAGACAAACCTCAGATTTATTTCTTTTATCTGGTGAGCATGTGCACTTATAACTACCATAGGAATAGGTTTAGCCACTCAAGGTTTTCCCTGCCAAATTATGTCTCTTTTTGTAAAAGCAAATTGTGTTTCATTACAAACTCATCAAACTTGGAGGCTTTCTCTGCCATTTATATTCTTATTTGTCTAAATTGCAAAACTTTTATGTAATAAGGTAGTATCAGAAGTTTAAAAGCATTTCAGCAGTTATTTTTACTGACTGTGTTGCAGAAGCTTCAATGAGAAAGTTCTGGAGAAAGCGGAGAAATGTATTTGATGATTTAGCCAATATCCTTGAAGCGTTAAATTTTTGTTTGAGAGGTGCTGATAAATTTGTGGATCATGATTGAGAACCAATTTCCTTTAACAGAATGCATTAAGAATATAAATTAGGTGGTTAGAATGTCTTTTAATTTTTGTGGAAAAGGAACTGCCATATGGATATTTTCTCAATTTGATGAGAAACCTAGTCTTGTAGGTTTTAGCATGCATTGCTCTTAGTGAGCTTGTAGGATTGGATTTCTGTTGTCGATCCATCCATCCGTCTGTCATCTATTTGTCAACCACAATTTCTTTAAAGCATATAACCTTCGAAACCACTACGCCAGTTTCAACCAAATTCACAGGAATATTCCTTTGGTGGTCCCTTTTCAGATTCCATCGAATCTAGCTAATCCATGCTGAATTCTGGTTGCCATGGCTAAATGGAAAAATTTGAAAATCATCTCTTCAGAATCAGCTGGGTCTATTTGAAAATAATTTCACTGCAGTGTTCTTTGGGTGGCCGTGACCCTGTACCAAATTCTTTCAAATATTTCTGTTTCCTTGAAAAACTAGGGGATGGGGCTAGTTTTTTCTTTATGGCAATATGGAAAACTTCAAAATCTTCTATGAAACTGCAGGCTAGATTTGAAAATAATTTTACAGCAATGTTCTTTGAGTGACCCTGTACCAAATTCTTTCAAATCATTATATTTTCATAAATACACATGATCACTAGAGCGCGGCACTTGTTTTCCCTATATGGCTTTATGGAAAACTGTGAAAATCTTTTCCTGTCAAACTGCTGGTTCGATTTCAGAATAATTTGACAGCAATTTTTGACAGCAATGTTCCCACTGTAACCCTATACCAAATTCCTTAAAGGTCAATAATGCTTTGAATTTTTATCTTAAAAACAGATGAAACAACTTTCCAAATAGATGTTATGAGTACTTACATGGTTAGAAAAGCACAACTTTTTATATTGCACATGAACTGTTATAGTTAGAGCCATAAAGGGAGGTAATAGAAAACAATAGATTCAATAAAACATTCTAGTATATTCAGTAATATTCAAACCTTTGGTAGCCCGCCCGCTTAGCTCAGAAGGGAGAGCGTTGGTCTACAGATCGCGGGGTCGCGAGTTCGATCCCCGGGCGGGGCGTATGTTCTCCGTGACGTCTTGATAAAAGACATTGTGTCCTCCACCTCTGATAATTCATGTGGGGAAGTTGGCAGTTACTTGCGGAGAACAGGTTTGTACTGGTACAGAATCCAGAAACACTGGTTAGGTTAACTGCCCGCCATTACATGACTGAAATACTGTTGGAAAACGGCGTTAAATCCAAAACAAACAAACAAATCAAACCTTTGACAAATGTTGAAGAAAGTAATTATCAGAAATAGGATTTAACAAGAAATTAATGTATTTTATGTTTATAATGGAAAATGTGGCAGCCACATTTTAAACAAAGGCATTATGAGCTTTTAAGGCCATGTTCACTTGTTAAAAAAACATGGCTGCCTAGGGATGGGGCTAGTTTTCTCTGTATGGCTGCATGGAAAATTTTAAAAAGTCTCCTCCTCTGAAGCTTCAAAATGATTTCACACAAATGCTCCTTTGTTGACCTTCTACCAATTTCCTTCAAGGTCTCACCCACATTAGTCTGTGTTCAGACCCTGTGTTTTGTTCACAGGAGATAACTCCTGAGCCTGTTTGAATTTTGTATGATTATGTCCCTTTTCTTCTCAAAACAAAACAAAGATAATCAGAGCTAAGAAAGGTCGGTCTGAATATATACAAGTAATGAATGAAAAAAATTAAAAAAGATTACCCAGTGGCTAGCAAGAGTACCCTCCCTCCTTGTTTGACCATCTACCAAAACTGTTCAAGCAAGCTGTGTGATCTAAGGCCATCAGCCCTCTTAATCAGGAAATGTTCCAAAAAGAAGAAATATCTAATTGATTCCTGGAGTATTTTCTTGGCATGTTACATTTGACCAATACATTACCAGTGGAATGCCAGAAGTGAGGAATTAGCTTGAAAAATAAATAAATGGTGATTGGTTTCTTGAAGAAGACATTGGTGTCTGTTTTTACACTCCGTTAATGATAAACTGGTTTAGTTTCCACCATAATGACCGTTGAGACCTCACCCATGTGATCCTGGACTCCATGATTTCTAAACATTTCAAAACATGCCATTAGAGAGATAGGGCTTCTTTTTGTTCCATCAGATAAGAAGGTGATTCAGTTAATGTATTAAGCAGAACCACTACTTCCTATAATTTTTCTAGTTTTCCATTAAATGTTTTCCTCAAAATGAACAATTGCATCAAGTGAGCTGTGTTGTTTTTTTTTTCACCATATACTACCAAAAGATTGAAAGATGAAAAATCCTGGAAGGGTTTAGATAAGTGTAAACCAATTTCTGAGTTGATCAAAAGAAGAAGATGGACCTGGATTGGCCATGTCAACACACTGGAAACACCAGCAATTCAGAAGGTCACCATGAGAGGGATACCAACAGGTAAAAGAAGCAGAGTGCGACCTAAGGAGACCTGGAGACGATCAGTTGAAAAGCAGATGAAAGACCTTGGATGGACTTTGGGCCAGATAAAACGAATGTCAGCCGACAGTCAGAGATGGCATTCCTCGGTGAAGGCTTAAGTAAAGTAAGTAAACCATTGGTGTACAAAACGATGAAGGTATTGAATGATTACTTTTACAGAGTGCTTCAAGTCCTTCTGTACCCCCCCCCCCCCCCCCCCACCCCAACCCCAGGACTATAGCTGATAGGATGGTCATTGGGGTACCTGGGCTCCAGCATTAAAGCTGACGAAATGGTCACAGAGGCATCTGGGGTATAAGTCCAGCATTTTAGTTGACAGGATGGTCACAGGGGCATCTGGGGTATAAGTCCAGCATTTTAGCTGACAGGATGGTCACAGGGGCATCTTGGGTATAAGTCCAGCATTTTAGCTGACAGGATGGTCACAGGGGCATCTGGGGTATAAGTCCAGCATTTAAGCTGACAGGATGGTCACAGGGGCATCTGGGGTATAAGTCCAGCATTATAGCTGACAGGATGGTCACAGGGGCATCTGGGGTATAAGTCAGCATTCAGCTGACAGGATGGTCACAGGGGCATCTGGGGTATAAGTCCAGCATTTTAGCTGACAGGATGGTCACAGGGGCATCTGGGGTATAAGTCCAGCATTTTAGCTGACAGGATGGTCACAGGGGCATCTGGGGTATAAGTCCAGCAATTTAGTTGACAGGATGGTCACAGGGGCATCTGGGGTATAAGTCCAGCAATTTAGTTGACAGGATGGTGACAGGGGCATCTGGGGTATAAGTCCAGCATTTTAGTTGACAGGATGGTCACAGGGGCATCTGGGGTATAAGTCCAGCATTTTAGCTGACAGGATGGTCACAGGGGCATCTGGGGTATAAGTCCAGCAATTTAGTTGACAGGATGGTGACAGGGGCGCCTGGGGTATTACCTCATCATTAAAGGTGGTTTATCAGATTTTGATCAAGTAATGGATTATACATAACAATCATTTACACTTACTTCTTAATACTTAGTTTTTTAGCTCACCTGTCACAAAGTGACAAGGTGAGCTTTTGTGATCGCGCGGTGTCCGTCGTCCGTCGTCCGTCCGTCCGTCCGTTCGTGCGTCCGTGCGTCCGTCCGTAAACTTTTGCTTGTGACCACTCTAGAGGTCACATTTTTCATGGGATCTTTATGAAAGTTGGTCAAAATGTTCATCTTGATGATATCTAGGTCAAGTTCGAAACTGGGTCAGGTGTGGTCAAAAACTAGGTCAGTAGGTCTAAAAATAGAAAAACCTTGTGACCTCTCTAGAGGCCATATATTTCACAAGATCTTCATGAAAATTGGTCAGAATGTTCACCTTGATGATATCTAGGTCAAGTTCGAAACTGGGTCACATGCCTTCAAAAACTAGGTCAGTAGGTCTAAAAATAGAAAAAACCTTGTGACCTCTCTAGAGGCCATATATTTCACAAGATCTTCATGAAAATTGGTTAGAACGTTTACCTTGATGATATCTAGGTCAAGTTCAAAACTCGGTCACGTGCCATCAAAAACTAGGTCAGTAGGTCAAATAATGGAAAAACCTTGTGACCTCTCTAAAGGCCATATTTTTCATGGGATCTGTATGAAAGTTGGTCTGAATGTTCATCTTGATGATATCTAGGTCAAGTTCGAAACTGGGTCACGTGCCGTCAAAAACTAGGTCAGTAGGTCAAATAATAGAAAAACCTTGTGACCCCTCTAGAGGCCATATTTTTCATGGGATCTGTATGAAAGTTAATCTGAATCTTCATCTTGATGATATCTAGGTCAAGTTTGAAACTGGGTCACGTGCCATCAAAAACTAGGTCAGTAGGTCTAAAAATAGAAAAACCTTGTGACCTCTCTAGAGGCCATATATTTCATGACATCTTCATGAAAATTGGTCAGAACGTTCACCTTGATGATATCTAGGTCAAGTTCGAAAGTCAGTCACGTGCCGTCAAAAACTAGGTCAGTAGGTCAAATAATAGAAAAACCTTGTGACCTCTCTAGAGGCCATATTTTTCATGGGATCTGTATGAAAGTTAATCTGAATGTTCATCTTGATGATATCTAGGTCAAGTTTGAAACAGGGTCACATGCCATCAAAAACTAGGTCAGTAGGTCAAATAATAGAAAAACCTTGTGACCTCTCTAAAGGCCATATTTTTCATTGGATCTGTATGAAAATTGGTCTGAATGTTCATCTTGATGATTACTAGGTCAAGTTTGAAACAGGGTCATGTGCGGTCAAAAACTAGGTCAGTAGGTCTAAAAATAGAAAAACCTAGTGACCTCTCTAGAGGCCATTCTTATGAATGGATCTCCATAAAAATTGGTCAGAATGTTCACCTTGATGATATCTAGGTCAAATTTGAAACTGGGTCACATGCCATGAAAAACTAGGTCAGAAGGTCAAATAAATAAAAAAAACCTTGTGACTTCTCTAGAGGCCATACTTTTCATGGGATCTGTATGAAAGTTGGTCTGAATGTTCATCTTGATGTTATCTAGGTCAAGTTTGAAACTGGGTCAACTGCGGTCAAAAACTGGTCAGTAGGTCTAAAATTATTAAATCTTTTGACTCTCTAGAGGCCATATTTTTCAATGGATCTTCATGAAAATTGATCTGAATGTTCACCTTGATGATATCTAGATCATTTTCGAAACTGGGTCACGTGCGGTCAAAAACTAGGTCAGTAGGTATAAAAATAGAAAAACCTTGTGGCCTCTCTAGAGGCCATATTTTTCATGAGATCTTCATGAAAATTAGTGAGAATGTTCACCTTGATGATATCTAGGTAAAGTTCAAAACAGGGTCACGTACCTTCGAAAACTAGGTCCATTGGTCAAATAATAAAAAAACCTTGTGACCTCTCTAGAGACCATATTTTTCAATGGATCTTCATGAAAATTGGTCAGAATTTTTATTTTGATAATATCTAGGTCAAGTTCAAAACTGGGTCACATGAGCTCAAAAACTAGGTCACTATGTCAAATAATAGAAAAAACGACGTCATACTCAAAACTGGGTCATGTGGGAAGAAGTGAGCGATTCAGGACCATCATGGTCCTCTTGTTTCACTGGAGTGTTGTTTTTGATTTGTTCCTTATCTTGTTTTTTGACAAATATCCACATTTGTTCAGTTTTACAATTTTTTTGTAGGCAGCAGGGTATATTTGTATTTGCATAATTCACAGATTTTATTCCACGGAGTCATGCAGTATAACTAAAGTTAACACACAAAATGCTCAAAAATGCTTTTTGGCACAGACAAAAAAATGTCCTTATAAAACAGCAGTGCTTTAAACTCTTTCTGGAGATATTTGCCAGAAAATTGCCAAGAGTAAGTCTGTCAATAATTCTTCTATAGTAAATGACATTGAATGCAAAATGTACTTAATGCCATCTAACTTGGAGATTATTTTTCTGTCAAAATTCCAATAATTTCAGGTTTAAAGTTAATATTAGGTGATTTATAAGTCTCCTCTTATATCACCCTACTATATGTCCTTAAGCTACAATCTATTTCATTGCAGAAGCTTCATTTAGTTCTTGAAAAATGTCAAAAGAAGTTCAATATCCACAAAGCAATAAGTTTGATTACCTATTTTTGAGCAGTTGAAGAATTTCTATGAACACAGAAACTATGCCTTAGGCTTAGATTGCAGTTGGCTGTGAAACGGTAGGATATATTTGTAACATTTACTACCTGCTGTGTTGCTATGATTTTGGATTGTTGGGGCTTCAGAGTTGCCAATAATGATTCTGCAATCCTTTCCTAGGTTTGGTTTGTCTTTTTCCAAATAAACAATCAAAATTTTCAGTTGATTCAGAATATTTTCTTCAAGTGTTTGTTTTGGACTGAAAACCTGACTTTGCCTGGAAGACCTTTTTACCTTTCGGCTTTATTTCATTTAATGATATTTGCACTTCATAACACATTATGAAGTATTAAGCTAGAATGCGGTATGACATCTGCTTCACTACCTTCACTACTACTTGGAAAAGGACAATTTTTTTATCAACATTTAAGAATGAGAATATGTTTTGTGTCATCTGATTTACCAAGGTTGCATCTTTAGATGCTTGGGTACTTAACCACCTGGGCTTCATCCTTGCAATTCAGTTCCTGCACATGGAAACTCTGGATCAAATACACAAGGGCCTTTAATATTTAATAAACGAAATGAGACAGATATATATTCCCGTTTATATATACAACGCTACGTTGTATATGAAATATAGACGGTACAAGTCTGCTTTGCGATTGGCTATTTACGGATTATCGTGGGTCTAAGGGTACTTATATGGCTAGGAATACAATAGATAACAGTAAATCTGTTTATTGCTTTCAGGTGGCTATAATTTCAGCAGGTCAGAAAAATTAACTTTTGATCAGGGATAATGGGAGAACCTGACATATATCAAGGTTTTGACCCTGCCTCCCTGGAGCATTTGCTGGTGGAACATATTTGAGTCCATCTAACAGCTTCAGGTTGGGCTTTATACTTGATATACTCTTTTTACTCCAAAAGCTGCATTTAACTGGATTTCTGTGATTAAATAATTGAAATATAGTTCCAGAAACACTGCAAGGCTTTTTCATTCTGACAACAAACTATAACAAAGTGACAGCACTTCAGGAGTTTATTTGTTTGTGTTGATTTATAAAGTCAATTTTACAATGAACTGCATGCTATTGTTTCTGTACATAAACACTGCAGAGAGCTTACTTCCTTGGTGCATCAAGTATAAATGTGTTTTATTTATGTAAAATCATTCATTCAGAAAGCCACAATTCTAAATTTAATGCATAAATTTAACTATTTATTTATTTAAATGAATTATTGATGTGAAAAGCATCTTGAAGGTGTCAGTGAAGCTCTCTGAATAAATGAATCTGAAACAGAATTTATAAAAAGTGAAAACAGGAAGTTACATTAACTTGAAATGGCTGTCCACAATCCAAAACGAAAAAAAAAAAGAAGAAAATCTGATTATTTCTGTGTTAATCAAAATGAGATTTGTTGATCCTTTTAAGGACATTGAAGCATGTATTTTATGATGGAAAACATCAGAAGTTCTAAGTAGATAAGAGACCTTATAGAGGAAGTATTTATAGTTGACATGTTTGCTTGTGAGAGGAAATGAAATGGAAAGCCTGATATTGTACAGGAATATCAGGCCTAAGACCACAGTTATTTTTACTATATGTTCTATATAGGCACTGGACACTATAGCAATTTTGCATGCATTCCAACCCCTGTAAAAATATCTGAACTCAACAGAACTATCCAAGAGAAAAAATTCCAGCCACAGTAAACATTGGGTTGACCGGCTCTTTTTTCCACCATTTTGAACCAAATCACATGCGTATGAAGAATACTCTCTAGATGGCCGCAAACAGGCAAAACAGGCCCTATCAAAAAGTCATGTTATGCATATTCTGACATTTTCATTCTGTCAAATTGTACATGTACCTACTATTTCATATCTCCTCTATTAAATCATGCCATTTATTGCAGGTCTTTCAGTTAAAAATTCACCAATATTCACCATCAAACAGAGGAACTATTTTCCGCGTAACCACTTCCGTATTGTGGTCAACCAAGGGCAAATAACTGTGGTCTTGTGCCTATTTAGACCTATTTTTCTCTCCAAACTAGAAAATATTTTACCAGTATAATCTCAGTTGTATAGCAAATTAAAACTGAAAGTTACACCTTTGTTGAACCATGCACTAAAATTTGACAGCTTCCAATGTTACACATGGTATCGGTCAAATCTGAGCAAAAAAAAAGTTCGCGTACTTTTCAGATGAAAAAAACGCAAAATTCTATAACTTTTTTGTTTGATGAGATTTTCACCCCAAATAAAAAACAGCATGTTTCCTTAATATACATCTATCCAAATTAAGAGCCACTTCAAGCCTGATTACAATATCACTGTTCCAATTTTAAGGAAAACTATTCATATTACAAAAAGCACGTCAAAACGCGGAGTCTACTCACACGAAAAAGTAAAATGTGAATTAAGAAAAATCCTGTAGCTGTCAAATTTGCCCTTTTTAAGCAGCCCAGTATGTGGCAAATATGAGAATGAATAGCTTTTGTACATATATGTGTCATATACTTTTCAGTGATCATTTATTTATGGCTACCCTAGGTAAAATGTGCCAAACAGCTCTGAAAAATCCAATATATGAGCTTACTAAAAAGCTTATGAGTCTTTCTGGAATGAATATTTCACTCAAATCTTACAGTTTACAGGCATTCAGTGCACTCTGTAAAAGAAACATGCACACCATGACCATTTACACTGCACAAAATCTTACACTGTGTATCACAGCTGAGCATTCTGGCAAAACAGCCCCTATCTCTATAAAGAATGATTTTAATGTACATCACTGCCTGCTGAATGTTCCAAACTGGCTTAATTTCAGCAAAAACCTTAATAGATATCAACCTGAGAAACTACAACTGGTGCTCCTAATTTTTCCTGTGACTAATACCAATGGAAGTGGCCCTTCGTGTGACCGAACCAGGATCTTCTGTGTGACTGGAAGGCCTTCGGCCGAACAACATCTGAAATATGAGTCGAGCTAGTCATAATTTCTTAGAATGAATACTTAATCAGTTTACATGATTGTATGTATGTGCAAACTGTATTTCAAAACAATCTGACTGCAAAGAAAGTGTGAAATGCTAAAAAATGCCCCTCAAAGCAACTTTTCTATGAATATTTATATCACAGTCTCCTTTCCCCATACTGAAACTGTCATAATGTAATATAAAACCTCAAATTCAAGTCTTATGTAAGTAAAATGTGTCATAACAAACAGTCTGAATAACAAAACTATCAATCACAAAGCAGTCTGTCCAGTTTCCTTGCTTTACTGACTGCTAGATCTGAAGCAATGTTTACTATTTTCAGGTGAAATTAGCTACTATCTGAAATGAGTATTCACACTGGGAATACAGCTGACTGCATCAACTATTATGAACAAATTCCTGTCCAATTTCATGGTAACTGATTATAAATGTTATCTCACTACCACACAGGATTTAGAAAGTAGTCATTATGGCAAAACTGGCTGAAATAATGTTATTCCACTACAATTCTATTTTCTGGCTTTTTTTCGCTTGCCGATGCAATTTAACGAAGTCTATTAAATTTTACAAAATCACAGAAAGTACCTGATCTTGATTAAAAGCATCTAAAATGGAATTATTTACCCATTCACAACACCGAACAACTGTCTTCCGTCAAATCTGAGAAGCTGTAGACATATATGTACAAAGGCGGTCAATCCCCGTCTATGCGACAAACTTCACATTGTCCGAGCGCTCTCATTTCAGGTTTTTAGGTACTAAAAGTGTAAGAAATCCAACAGAATAAGTAAATATACAATTCAGGACCTCAGATATGATGATTTATGCTCAATTAATCATTAAGGAAACCAATATGCAAGTCTAGTGTGTGAAAATCTGGCTGTTTTCCTTCAAAATCAATTAAAGTATGCCAATTTCAGGCCTAATCTGTCCAATTTTCAAGCCCTTGAACTGATTTTTCTTGCACAGATTATGATTACACATATTTCACTATTCAGACTGTGTGTACTGTGTAAATTCAAGTAACCAAAAGAGCAATTTTATGTAAACAAGAATAGAAAAAAATACATATCTGACTTTAGGTCAGATTTCCTCAGTCGCAGCTCAAATTTCTAAAAAATCAAAAAATATCACATCGCGGCATTTGTAATACCCCATTTTGTTTTCCGCATACCGGTTTCAAACAAAGAACTTATAAAAATGCATTTCATGCATGAAAACCTGCAAAATTAGAAAAAATCCAGAAATATGTAAACTGAAAGAAGGATTTTTCACAAGTTTCAAGTGCATGTATACTTTTTATCCAAACTGAAGCAATTTCAGCAAATGTAATGATTAATCTAAATATTTACCAGATTTCTATGCCTACCAGCCATTCACTGTCAAAATTTCAGCCATGTAGATTGAAAAATAACAAAAATATTGACAATTTACTTTCTGACATTTTCCACTATATCAGGCCTAAGACCACAGTTATTTTTACTATATGTTCTATATAGGCACTGGACACTATAGCAATTTTGCATGCATTCCAACCCCTGTAAAAATATCTGAACTCAACAGAACTATCCAAGAGAAAAAATTCCAGCCACAGTAAACATTGGGTTGACCGGCTCTTTTTTCCACCATTTTGAACCAAATCACATGCGTATGAAGAATACTCTCTAGATGGCCGCAAACAGGCAAAACAGGCCCTATCAAAAAGTCATGTTATGCATATTCTGACATTTTCATTCTGTCAAATTGTACATGTACCTACTATTTCATATCTCCTCTATTAAATTATGCCATTTATTGCAGGTCTTTCAGTTAAAAATTCACCAATATTCACCATCAAACAGAGGAACTATTTTCCGCGTAACCACTTCCGTATTGTGGTCAACCAAGGGCAAATAACTGTGGTCTTGTGCCATTAGAGGTCTGGTCTTTGTTTTAGTGCTAAAAAGATTTAACTAGTCAAGGATGTTACAAAACTGCCAGTGTTGTACCATTTATTGAATTTACTAAGAAAGTCAACATATAAATATAATTATGAAGTTGTGAAAAACATGTGATAGAAAGTCCATTAATTTTCGTAATTAGACCATCAAGATTCATCTTACAAAGCCTTTGGTATGTAAAAATGAGTATTAATAAAAATGAAAAGTGGAACATTACTTTTTATAGCATTTTCAGGTTATAATAACCTGGCATGCACAAGTCAGGTTTGCAAAATTACATGTGGTCAAAATAAGATATTTATAATCTTTTTAACTTAGCATTCAAATTATTCAAAAGATACTCTGTATCATCTGCCAGGATAAAGTGAACTAATGATGACAGAATAATTTATTCAGGTCTTCTCAGAATCAGATCAAATCAATATGGTGGTTAAATGATTTATTCAGGTCTTCTCAGAATCAAATCAAATCAATATGGTGGTTAAATGATTTATTCAAGTCTTCTCAGAAAGTACATTTCAAATCAATATGATGGCAAAATGATTTATTCAGGTCCTCTCAGGAAGTACAAATCAAATCAGTATGATGGCAAAATGATTTATTCAGGTCTTCTCAGAAAGTACATTTCAAATCAATATGATGGCAAAATGATTTATTCAGGTCCTCTCAGAAAGTACAAATCAATTCAGTATGATTACAAAACAAATCAATATGATGGCAAAATGATTTATTCAGGTCTTCTCAGAAAGTACAAATCAGTGGTTCAATGTCTGGAGAATTCTCCTCTAAGGACACAGAAATATTTGTTTAAACAAATTAACTCAAAAATCTAAATTGAAAAAGAAATCCTGTATAATTTTATTGTCAATTAAAATATGGAATAGAGGAAAACATTCTGAAGTTAACAGAAACCTTGTATATTTTTATTTTTAATTAAAGGCATATGCTAGAATTCCCTGTATATGAGATGGGCGAAATTTTTCCAAATATAATAGAATTTCTTCAAACTTGGATATTGGAGGACAATCATCTAAGGAACAGAAATATGAAATAATTAAAAATCATAGGTCACCAGTATTGAAAAAGAGATATCTGCCCTTGAAAATGGCATTTTTGGGGAATAATGATTATTTTGGTGAATATCCAAGTGAAAGTTACCGAGATCCTTGATGCTGGTCCATAAACGTAGATATTCATCTCATCACACAATACTTGTACTTCAGTATAAAATGTACTTTTTTCCATTCAACTTTGAGGCACTTTGAGCAATTTATTTCTAATATGAGTAAATTGCAAGAGGAGTTCAGGCTTTAAACAAGCATTAGACACCTCAAACAGCTGTTGTTTCTGATTGTCTTCTTCAGCAATGTAGAAGCTTCATTAAGTTCTTGAGAAACCTCAGAAATGAATTTAATAATAGGACTTTGTCAATATCCCTGAAGTGTTAAATTTGATTCCCTATTTGAGAGGTGCTGATAAATTTGTGGATCATGATTGAGAAGTAATTTCCCAGAATGCATTAAGAATATGGATGAGGCTGGCAAAATGTCTTCTAGGCTTTGCTGGAGATTGTATGAATTAGAGACATTTCCTCACAGATTTGTTATCAGGTTGAAGACAAATCTTATTTTTAAATCTGTTTTTTTGTACTTTTAAATGCAAATGTTACATGAGGTTTTGATTAAATTTTTAAAAAAAGAACTGTACTATTTATTTCTTTTGGTCAATGCATTTTTGTTGCAACTTCTGTTGGTTGCACTATATGTGTCATCTATATGCTTATTCAGTAGTAACTGTTGTAGTATGCCAACACATTTTAAGTAAAAAGACATTCTAGAAAATTCTCTGCAAAATTCTCTGCTTCAGTTTACAAGAAAAAGATCAAAGTAAAATAAGGAAAGAGAAACAGCTATTTTTGGTAGCAAAAAAAAACTTGTTTTATGTATTATTCATCTTTTCAGGGTCTGTAAAAAATTACTAATGAAATTAGAAAAGTGATTAAATGACTTAGAAACTGTAAAGATGGTGATTGGTTTCTGCAAAAAAACATTAGTGTCTGTTCATAATGTATTTTCTACTGTAAAAGACCATTGAGACAAGTCGCATATCTTCTTGGACTCCATGATTTTTAAACATTTCTAAACATGCAATTGTGTTGGGAAAGATAGGGCTTTCCTTTGTTCCATCAGGTAAGAGGGTTGTTCCATCAGGTAAGAGGGTGAATAATTTACTGGATACTACTTCCTTGTATTTTTCTTTATATAGTTTCTATTAAAATTATTACTTAAACATGAACAAGAAGTGTATGAGGTTATCATATAATTTGTATAAGAAGGATACCTTTGTTTGTGATAAGCAATCTGTGGCCCATGACCAAGGGAGCCGCGCCATGGGAAAACCAACATAGTGGGTATGCGACCAGCATGGATCCAGACCAGCCAGCACATCAGCGCAGTCTGGTCAGGATCCATGCTGTTCGCTAACAGTTTCTCCAATTCCAATAGGCTTTAAAAGCGAACAGCATGGAGCCTGACCAGACTGCGCGGATGCGCAGGCTGGTCTGGATCCATGCTGGTCGCAAACCCACTATGTTGGTTTTCTCATGGCACGGCCCAAGGCATCAATAATCATAGTACATGAGTATAGAAAAGATAAAAGGTAAGGGTAGATTTCTCGGAAGTACAGAGCACCACAAACACTGCCACAGCCACAGAGCCACGCATTTGCAAAGTAGGCCCACAACAAAAAGAAGCTGTAACAGAAAAATATTATAAACATACTGTAATCCAGAGTTTCAAGAGATCCAAATATAGAAAATACATGTAGTAATAAAAATTGCAGGGACTGTATAAACTGCTCAAGCAAGTCAATGATGCTTTCCAGTAAAAAAACAATCATCATAGTATATTTACACAATTCACATCATGCAAATAAGTATACATTACACAAGTAAAAAATATTACGGTGAAGCAAGTCCAGCCAGCCAGTGCTTCACTGTACATAATGTTTACTTGCGTAATGTATACTTATTTGCATGATGTGAATTGTGTTTTTTATACTATGATTTTTGTTCTTTTATGGGAAAGCATCATTGACTTGCTTGAGCAGTTTATGCAGTTGATATGCGGTTCGCAGGCGTGAACTTTGGCATTGGTAAACACCTCGCTAAGACGGCCAATGGTTAGCCGTCTTTTGAGAGGAGAGATGGACCTGGAAAATATCCAAGAACAGTTTTAAAAATTGATGTAATTACTTTATTAGGTAGAAGTCATCTGTGTAAAACATACATTACATAAAATCAATATTAAAGAATTCATACAATTAAATTTGTTTAGGGAATTTAACAGAAATTAACATACACAATCATTTGGGGAAATGCTCAAAGAATTAGTAGAGATATGATTATTTCAACAACTCACTTCTATGAGAGTCAGCGCCAAAATATTAAAATACATTTTATGCATGGTACATATTATTAAGATATTAATTTATACATATCAGTTAGTGATATTTCTTTTCAAAAGTCCCTTTTTTCTCTTTTTTTTTTGTATATTTTCATGAATGAAACATATTTACACAATATATATATATATACACAATGAAAACTTGACAATATTACTTTTTCTACTTTTATCAATGAAACTTTGCCAGAGCACGAAAATGCAACATGGTGCCAAATTTAACAACAACCAGCTATAAAGATTTCAGTTACTTAGAAATACCAAATGTTGATTTACTTTAACAGAAATAAGGATACATCAAATATCATATTCATTCAGCAATAATTGTTTTAAATTAATGTACCAAGTTTGATGATAATCCAGAAATATTTTGGAAACCTTTATTAAAGCTGAAACAATGAATAAATGACTAAAGTAATAGAAGTGAAGACAACAATTCTAGTTACAGTTACAGAAAAACATGAGAAAGTTTAATATAAAATAAGAAAATGTCACAATTACCTGGAAAATATCCAAGAACACAGTTTTAAAAATTGACATAATTACTTTATTAGGTAGAAGTCATCTGACTTCTACAACTGGCTCTTGGTTTTTATTAGCAACTTGATTCCCAGGTGACAAAATTGAGTAAACAGAGAACATACTCCAGGAAATGAAACAATCACAGTTTTTCTTTCAAAACCAGCTAAAAGTAATTAAAATTTGATAAGTTATCACCTAAAGCTAAGTGCTTAGCTTAGATTTACATCAAAATTGATTGTTTAACAAACACTGTACCCTTACGAAAATGAAATATGGAAACAAGCTGGCATTAAGCTGCAAGGTAACTGTCAATGATCTGGTAACAGTCTGTCAAAAAAAAAGGTAACTGGAAATAATCTGACTCCTACAGGGGAACAAACTTCCAAGAAAAAAAGTCTATCTGAAAATAACATGGACACTATTTCCATATTATTTCCAGTTTCTGGGAATAACCTGCAAACTATATGGCAATAAACTGGCTCATAACAATCAGCATGTAAACACACTGACAATATTGTCAGTTTGTTTCCAGTGTCTGGAAGAAATCTGGCAGGAAAATGGCAAGGAACTGGAAATAAAAAACATAATTTCTATAATCAGATTGATATGGCAACACACTGGAATTGTAAACAAGAGCTGTTGGAGGACAGCAATGCCTCAACAGCCTTGTCAATTGAATGAAGACAAAAGTTGGAAAAGGGGAATAATCTTGTAAAACTGCAAAACAGGATTATGGAACCTGCACAGTGCATATCAGCTTATGGCAGTGGACAAGTGTGTGAAGTTTCAATCCATTTCCATTAGTGAGTACTGAGATACCAGCTTACATACAAAAACTTAAGCAAAAATGCTATGTGGAAAAAGGGGCATAATTTTGAAAATAAAAGTTATGGGACCTGCTTAGTGCATGTCAGATCATGACACTGAACAAGCGTGTAATTAGTTTTAATCCATTCCCATAAGTGAGTACTGAGATACTAGCTTACATACAAAACGTTAACCTTCTAAGTCGAAAAAAGGCCAAAATTTTCTAAAAAAAACAACATACGGGCATGTCCAATAACTCGGCTATTCGGCTATTCTTTGAATAGTCGAGATAGAAATTACATAAGTGACAATATTGTATGGATTTTCTGTCTGTCTGACAGTACAGTGGATATAAATTTACTCTGAGGGCAGATTATGGCAATGCACTGGCTACACACTGGCAATTTACCCATCTTAGCAATTTTCACAGCAAAACAAATATTACAAGACACCTTATCAAAATGGCCGAGTTTTGCATTTTTCCCTCCAAAATTATTTTCAGTTTTCAATAGCTTTCCAGCATTGATGGGCACATTGTAAAGGTACTTTTTCATCATTTTACAGTTGTTTATTTTCATTGTAACACAGATTCTGTCCACAACAAGTATTTGTGCTAAACAGATACAGAAAATTTAAAAGTCATGTATTTTCGCTACCTGTAAAATTAAACTTGCAAATTTACCATAATCTCCTTTGGTTTCAATATTATATTATTGATAATTGAAATATTGCAAATCTTAATTGGTATTAAAATTTAGTCACAAGCAAATGAAGGATTTAAGTCACATTAAAATTCATATTAAACATTAATAAAGATAAATAGAAAAAAATATATACTGACACTAAACTGGAAACAAACTTCCCATACACTGACAATGCTATGACAATACAATGGTAATAAAGACAATTTTCCTAGGGGGAAATAAATAAGATTAGTAACACTGAGTAAGCAAGCGATATATTGGGATACTAGTCCATCTTTAGCTCAGTAGGTAGAGCGTCGATCTACGGATCATGGGGTCGCGAGTTCGATCTTCGGACGGGGCCTATGTTCTCCGTGATTATTTGATAAACGACATTGTGTTTGAAATCATTAGTCCTCCACCCCTGATTCATGTGGGGAAGTTGGCAGTTACTTGTGGGGAACAGGTTTGTACTGGTACAGAATCCAGGAACACTGGTTAGGTTAACTGCCCCCTGTTACATTACTGAAATACTGTTGAAAAACAACGTTAAACCCAAAATAAACAAACAAAACTAGTCCATCTGCCACACTAATGTTTAAGTGCTCATAACTTTGTACTGCATGAAGGAATTTAGTTAAAACTTTAAATAATGATTCCAGTTTGCTAAAGTGTTTCTCTTGTCCATGTAAGAGAGCCTGGCATGTTGTGACTGACTTTACACTGACAATACAATGACAACACACTGGCAATATGCCAGTGTGTTGTCAGAAAAATATTTCCAGTTGACTGGCTGTGCACTGACGATACAAGGACAACAGACTGGAAAGTCCAAAAAGCCGCTTGTTGTCAGTTGTGTATCCAGTGTGTTGCCAGATTGACTCTGCATACCAGTTTGTTGCAAGTTTGTTGTCAGTGTTTTATTTCCAGATACCTCTATATAATTTAGCTCCTTTAAATAATTTTATATGAAAAATCAATGAAATTTTGTTAAAGTGTCATTACAAACATCACTGACAACAAACTGTATATAAACTGACAGCAGACTTGAAGTTAAATTGTACAGCTGGTTTTCAGATCTGGAAATTAGCTGACAAGTACATGGACACATGATGGTTATTCAGTGGCAACACACTGGGTCAGTTTATTGTCAGCTCTGGTAATAGGCTGGCAAGTAACTGGATTTTAGAGTATTATTCACTGGAAACACACTGGACATAAACTGACCATACACTGACAATAGGGAAGGTTTTTCGTAAGGGTAGAAGCCAACAGCAAGGTTCTCAGACATGTTGGTATAATCAAGTAATTTGTGACATAATATGAAAAAAAAAAGGTTTTTTCTTTTAAAGTGGCAAATATGTTTTAGCACCTATAACTTTCTCCTAAGTATGTGATCTTAATAAGTAAACATGGTAAAATTTGGGGTGTGGGGGGGGGGACTGTTTTACAAAAGAATTCAAAATTACTAAGAAAACAAATATTTACAAAATATGTTAAGTATCTTAACAAATAAAGAGTCATATGAGACAAAAATATTTTTTTAGATGCAAATTCTTACTTTTACGAATAAAAATAATCATAAGAAATTTGCACAAATTTGGGGCATAACACAGTCCCTGCAATTGTTTTACTATTTTTTTATATTTGGATCTCTTGAAACTCTGGATTACTGTATGTATCTTTTAACTATGAAGTCTTAGACAATATCAGTTGTCTTGAGGACCAGTGCATAACTACATAATACGTGGTTTGA
The DNA here is from genome assembly GCF_021730395.1 of Mercenaria mercenaria. Lineage (NCBI taxonomy): Eukaryota > Metazoa > Mollusca > Bivalvia > Venerida > Veneridae > Mercenaria > Mercenaria mercenaria. Next base: position 14,525,538 of record NC_069361.1, on the reverse strand, counting down.
AAAAAAAAGGTGTTTCACAGATTTTATTAACTATCACATCTGCACTCTTTAAGTGCCAAGTGGTGCCAGCATGCATATTGCGTAACCTTTACCCTGCTAAATTTCTAAAATGGACTGATCCATCATTCAGTTTGGGCAGTACCATTTATTATTTGAAGGGGTGTTCACTGAAAATTTACTGACTGAATAGCGAACAGTGCAGACCATGATCAGCCTGCACGGAGGTGCAGGCTGATCTTGGTCTGTACTGGTCGCAAAGGCAGAATCACTTGCCGCCAGCAGGCTAAAGGTTAAAAATGCTCTTTAGTACAAATAAAGAAATGTCCTTATAAAGCAGCCTTTCTTGCTTAAATTAAATGCACTTAAAATATTTTTATGTCTCTTTCAGTAGAAAATTGCCAGACACTTTCCTCTGAAAATTGCCAAGAGGTATTCTGTCAACTGTTCTTACAAATTGTCTCTCTACAATACTAAATAACATTTCAGTAAAAAATGTACCTTATCATAATTCCGAGATTGACAGTACAATTTATTTATTCTGTCTTAAGTCCAATAATTTCAGGTTTTAAATTAAGATGTTTTACAGGTTTATTGTATAGCTCTGTTCATTTCTTGGAGTTCAATACAGAAGCTTCATTACTTTCTTGAGAAATCTAAGACCAGAATTTACTGACAGAAGTTTGTCAATATCCACCAAGTGTTAAATTTGATTTCCTATTCCAGGGGAGTCGATGAATTCATTACATCTTGAATTAAAACAAATTTCTTTGAACAGAATACATGAGGAATACAGAATGAAGAATTGAAATCTCATTAGAAGCAATCTTTGTAGAAGAGTTTCAATTACTGGATTGGTTTTGCAAATAACATAATGTTATAACAGACTGTAGTTTGTTGCATTGCACTAATCTTGAACTAAATCAAGCTATACGCTTAGTTTAAATGGGGCTAGAGAGTGCGACAGAAAGGTTCTGTAATGGTATAGTATCACAGTTCCAAGGGTTTAACCCTTATCCTGCTAAATTTCTATAATGAACTTGTCAATCTTCCAGTTTGGACAGTAAAGGGGTGCTTACCAAAAAGATACTGGCTGAATAGCGAACAGTGCAGATCATGATCAAACGACAGAATCAGTTGTGTCCAGCATGGTAAGGGCTATTGTAATAAAACAATTTGAACTGCTTCAGAACATTGTTTTGGGAATATTGTAAGGGACCATCTGAAAGTCTTTGTCTAGAAGTTGTTCATTACCTGTCTGCATGAGCTGTTTAATTTTCTATTTTATGCTTCAACTTAAATTTCTGTCTTATTATGCTTTCCTTCAAATAAGAGAGGGATGTTGCTTTGCTAATTGTCTCTCTGCATACCGATTTGTCTGTCCTGTCGTTGGTAGACCATTTGGTTTCTAGTCAATAACTAGAGAATGCCTAGTCTTACATTGGTCAGACTTTATTAAATGATTGCCTCTGGTCAGTAGATGACCTCGACCTTTTTTTGGAATCTGTAAGTCAAATGTCAAGGTTACAGTGACCTTGAGACTGGAATTGCTATCTGCTCACTAACTAAAGAAGGTTTTGACCTACATTCCTCAGACTAACATCACAGGATTACTGCATGTGGTCAATAGATTACCCCTATTGTTTTTGGACTTGGTAGGTCAAGGTAGGTCAAAGGTCAAGGTCAAACAGAGGCAAATACTTGGATAAACATGTTCTGGTATTATATAAATATTGCATTCCTGAGAGGGTGATATGAAAAATGTTCACCACGAGATATATGAATATCGACCAAACATTTTTCATATCACCCTCTCAGGAATGCAATATTTATTTTATTATACCGAAATGACACTAAAGGTAAAAACATTCTCTGTAAAATCAACATAATGATTTAAATGATTTATCTAACGTTAAAAATGAATTACCAAATAATGGAGACTGAATTAAGGAGTGCTTACTTGTTAGCACTCGGATGGCAAGTCTTCTGTGTAATAAGACATTTTTTATAGATTTAGTCGAGACGTTTGCATATCGCTGAATCCTATGTTTATGCGCATAATCGTTTCAACATTGTGACGCTGCTGAAATCGCTAGCAATAACATTCGAAAAACGGCGATAACTTTATTATTTCTAAACGAAACATATATGTGTGAGCACTTATTTTCTTAGTTAGATCATTTCCAATCTCATGGAAATAGTTTCGATTCAATATTTGATTAAAAGTTGTTTTCGAAATTTTTTGCACGTAGAACAAATTATTAATAAAAGAAAAATCGGCCGGGTTCACAAATGAAAGAAATTTAATCCTAAATTATAAAAGCACATCTTCTGAAAAGTTAACGTCTCAGTCTTTTACTCAGTACAAAAGTATCAATTACCGTATTTCACCTAAGTCTTGGGACACCCTAAATCTTGGGACACCCCTAAAATGTGGAAAAATAATTATTTTTCTTGACCCTAAGTTTTTGGACATGTATTTTCTCAGCGTATTTTTCGTCCCTAAGTGTTGGGACTAAGGTTTGTACTGATTCAAGATGTAACCCAAATACCGTTATTTTACATTGTATGGTGTTGTATCGATCAAAATATCAAATAATTATAAGAACCAAAGACTATTTTTTTTAACATTTTCGTGTCGTGTTTTTACTAGTAAAGTGTTTTTTTACCATACCAGTTAAGTGTTGTATTTTTTTTTTTTTTTTTGCTGCAGCCAGGAAGTCCATTTTCCGTTATTTGTTTATTTTTATTTACCACTGACTGGAATTTACCCGCGAATCGTACAGATATCAAAACGCCATGCCGGTAATTTTCCATTCCACGAGCACGTGCGACCTATCGTAATGTCTAACTTACAACGCCGTTACTTTTGTTCATCGACACGTATACAAAAAACGCGCGTCACGCATTCATTTTTTGATTTTATCGGTTCAGATTTTCAACACCGATTGAGAAGTAATATAGTTTGAATTCTATAACGATTTTAAAAAGGTACCGACAGAAATGTTGGCAAAATTCTATAAAATCGGTCGAATTTTCATAAAATTACTTGCAAAATTTCAAACAGCGCGATCCTAAATACTTATTTCTTTCTAAACGTAAATAAATGATACAAACTATGGGCATAAAATTCAGACTTTTGACCAAAAGTACAAAAAACAGAATAGAAAATCTTAAATAATGAAAAAGGCGGCAGCAATTTAAAAATATGAAGTAAAACGATTTTTGGCAAACAGATTTCTGTTACGTGAACTCGTGAACGTAAATAGAAAATGCAGTTAAAAAACAAAAACAATAATGAATGTTGTTGCGTATTTTTAATAAGTTTTGAATGAATCTTTGTACATGTACATGTATTTTTTGACACGACGCTTTATAACAAGATATTCTTCTCAAACCATTTTGTAATTTCCTTGAGGGCAAATAGGTCACAGAGGTAAGATATCCGCTATTATAGTTTGACACGTTTACCTGTCAGTTTATACGGGATATTGCACATTCGCTTTAACAAATTAAAAAGAAGCTTTTTTTTATTGATTGTTACAACACTAGATCTAGACTACTTCTCAGCACTTAAGAACCGAGGCGGTACGATCAAACAGTGATGTGCAACATGGCGCGAAAACATGACGTAATGCCATGAAAATCTCGGGGAAACTATACCGCTTTGATCTACACTTCTTATAGCTCTTTGAGGGGGTGTTAATTGATGATGAAAACAAGGCCAATTTCTTTGTTTATCAACAGAATAATTACCGATAATCGTTGTTTTTTTCCGCTTTCAACACGGGTGGGTGGGGGATGTTACCCGATGACGATTATTGTGTCCATATTTTTGGGACACTTTTCAAAATAATTATTTTTCGGGAAATAAGTCTTGGGACAGTGAAAAAAATAATTATTTTATGCTGTCCCAAGACTTAGGTAAAATACGGTACTCAACGGGAGATATGAAAAAGTAATATCACATGCGCAGAAAAACAAAATAGCGCTTTTGTGCTGGTGATATGAAATTATGTATCATATCCCATGTGCAGAAACTGAAAATAACGATTTTGCGCATGAGATATAAAATTACTGGGGAATATGATATATTCTTCAAGTTAAACTAATGGGAAATTTGCATAGGATATTTATGTGAGATATAATAAAAATAAATATGTTAGAGTAAATGATATTAGAATGGCATTGATATATGGAACATTTTATGCAACAAATATTTTAGTCTGTATTGTCATTACGATGTGACAGGTGCTTGAGACCCTGGACTTTTAATCAGGATGTCGGATCTATTTCAATTATAAAATGTTGACTACTTTTTATTGCAACTGCTTTAATTTAAATGTTAACAGGAAGACAGCTTACAAAAAAGTTTTAGTTTAGATTTAGCATACTCAGTGTAACAAACATTTTCAGTCATGATTGTAACACAAATACACACATGGTTGAACATTTCAGTAGATAATGTTTTATTAATTTTACACATATATTTTAGTCTTAAGTTTAGAACCATTTTTGTGCTCCCTAAAAATTTTTCGGGATGGGGCACTTAGAATTTCCCTTGTCTGTCCATTCTTCCATCGTCCATCAGATTTTGTGTCGTACATAATTCAAAAAGTATTTGACCCAGAGTCATCAAACCTCACAGGATTGTTTTTCAGCTCGGGAAGTTGTGCACCACAGGTTTTAATTTGGATCTCACAAAGCAAGACCAGAGTTATGGCTTTTGACATAGTCAAAAATATGCATAAAAAGGGCCTAAGTTTGTGTCGCATGTATCTCAGAAAGTGTTTTACCCAGTATTATGAAACATTATAAAGTTGAAGTTGTGTACCTGGGCTTTTGTTAGAGATATCACTCAGCCTATAAGAGTTATGGCCCTTGATTCTCAAAAATATGCATAAATGGGATACAAGTTTGTGTGGCATGTATCTCAAAAAGTATTTGACTTAGAGTCATAAAACATTAGGGGATTGTTATATAGCATGTGAAGTTGCACTCCTGGTGTTCTACAACCAGACTGGAGTTATGGTCCTTGACTTAGTGAAATTTACACATAAAGTGCTTTTGTTGCATGTTATCTTAAAAGATATTTCATCTAGAGTCATTAAAACCAGGCGGGAATATTATCCGGCATGTGAATTTCTGCACCTGAGTTTTTTTATTTCACTTTGCAAGACCAGAGTTATGAACCTTGACTTAGTCAAAAAATAAAAGTTTGTGCCCCTATCTCAAATTATACTTGACCTAGGGTCATAAAACATTAGAGAGTTGTTTTATAGCATGTGAAGTTGTGCCCTGGTGTTCTGTTTGGGATTTCACTCAGCTAGGCCAGAGTTATGGTCCTTCACTTAATATAAAATACAAAAAGTTCTTAGAAGTTTGTGTTGCAAACATCTTTAAAAATATTTCACCTAGGGTCATGAAACCATATACAGTGACAGGAGTGTGGGCCCCTGTGTCCTATGGACACACATCTAGTTGTATCAAATTTTTGATACATGCAAATCTACTAGGACAGAACAAATCAATGTTTAAACAATCCAACAGGTCACCTGTTTTATTAGCTCACCTATCACATAGTGACAAGGTGAGCTTTTGTGATCACCCTTCGTCCGTCCGTGGGTCCGTCAACAATTTCTTGTCTGCACGATAGTGGTTTCATTTATGATTTTATTTTAACCAAACTTGCACACAACTTGAATCACCATAAGATCTCGGTTCCTTTCTTGAACTGGCCAGATCCCTTTATGGGTTCCAGAGTTATGGCCCCTGAAAGGGCCAAAATCAGCTATTTTGACCTTGTCTGCACAATAGCAGCTTTATTTATGATTTGATTTTTACCAAACTGGCACACACCTTGTATCACCATAAGATCTTGGTTCCTTTCTTGAACTGGCCAGATCCCATTATTGGTTCCAGAGTTATGGCCCCTGAAAGGGCCAGAATTAGCTATTTTGACCTTGTCTACACAATAGCAGCTTCATTTATGATTTGAATTTAATCAAACTTGCACAAAACTTGTGTTGCCATAAGATCTCAATTCGTTTGTTGAACTGGCCAGATCCCATAATGGGTTCCAGAGTTATGGCCCCTGAAAGGGCCAAAATTAGCTATATTGACCTTCTCTGCACAATAGCAACTTCATTTATGATTTGATTTTAACCAAACTTGCACAAAACTTGATCTTGTTTCCTTTCTTGAACTGGCCAGATTCCATCATGGGTTCCAGAGTTATGGCCCCTTAAAGGTCCAAAATTGGCTATTTTGGCTTTTGCAGCCATATAGAGACTTCATTCATGGTTTTTTTTGATACAAACTTCCAAAATATCTTCAACAACAATAAATCTTGGATTCCATGGCAAATCAGATCCAATCATAGGTTCCAGAGTTGTTTTATATCTGATTACCTCCCCAGATTGTAGTCAAAATGGATTTATATCAGTAAGTACTTACAGGACTTATTTGAAATTTCATTATTGTCAATAGTTGGACTGAGCCAATCCGGGTAGATAACTATGGACTGATTTTATGTCAAATTACCTCCCTTTATTTCAAATTAAAATGGGTATATCTCTGTAACTAATGAAGATACTGATCTGAAATTTCATTTATGTCAACAGATTTATTTGGCAGATCCTTCTTTTGTTCACTTACAATAATTTTCTTTTTAATTACTTCCCTTTTACGTTAATATAAATAGCTCATTTTTAGTAACTTTTGCTATTGTGACCGTTTGATGTCCGTCGTCCGTTGTCCGTCGTGCATCAACAATTTGTAAAAAAGTCTTCTTCTTGAAAACCACTGGGCAGAATTTCACCAAACTTCACAGGAATGGACCCTTTCAAAATTGTTCAAAGAATTGAATTCCATGCAGAACTCTGGTTGCCATGGCAGCCAAAAGGAAAAACTTTAAAAATCTTCTCCTCAAAAACCAGAAGCCCTAGAGCTTAGATATTTGGTGTGAAGCATTGCCTAGTGGACCTCTACCAAGTTAATTCAAATCATGACCCCGGGGTCAATATTGACCCCGCCCCAGGGGTCACTTAATTTTACATAGGAAAATCTTAAAAAATCTTCTTCTCAAAAACCAGAAGACCTAGAGCTTAGATCTTTGGTATGAAGCATTGCCTAGTGGACCTCTACCAAATTTGTTCAAATCATGACCCCAGGATCAAAATTGACCCCGCCCCAGGGGTCACTTGATTTTACATAGGAAAATCTTCAAAAAATTTCTAAAAATAAACCAGAAGGCCTAGTGCTTAGATATATCACAGGTAGTATTGCCTAGTGGACATCTACAAAAATTTGTTCAAAATTGACCCGCCCCAGGGTCACTTGATTTTACATTGGAAAATCTTAAAAAATCTTCTTCTCAAAAACCAGAAGCCCTAGAACTTAGATATTTGACGTGTAGCATTGCCTAGTGGACGTCTACTAAAGTTGTTCAAATCATGACCCCGGGGTCAAAATTGACCCCGCCCCAGGGGTCACTTGATTTTATATAGGAAAATCTTCAAAAATTTTCTAAAAATAAACCAGAAAGCCTAGAGCTTAGATATTTCACATGTAGCATTGCCTAGTGGACCTCTACAACATTTATTCAGATCATGACCCCCGGGATCAAAATTGACCCCTCCCCAGGGGTCACTTGATTTTACATAGGAAAGTCTTCAAAAATTTTCTAAAAATAAACCAGAAGGCCTAGAGCTTAGATATTTGACATGTAGCATTGCCTAGTGGACCTCTACAAAATTTGTTCAAATCATGACCCCCGGGGTCAAGATTGACCTCGCCCCAGGGGTCACTTGATTTTACATAGGAAAATCTTCAAAAATTTTCTCAAAATAAACCAGAAGGCCAAGATCTTAGATATTTGACATGTAGCATTGCCTAGTAGACTTCTACAAAATATATTCAAATCATGACCCCCGGGGTCAAATTGACCCCGCCCCATGGGGTTACTTGATTGTACATAGAAAAATCTTCAAAATTTTCTAAAAATAAAGCAGAAGGCCTAGATCTTAGATATTTGACATGTAGCATTGCCTTGTGGACCTCTACAAAATTTGTTCAAATCTTACTAAAATGTGTATGCCTATGTGCTCTATGTCAAAACTTGATCATATCATTTTGAGCAATGGTACTCAGGTGAGCGATACAGGGCCATCATGGCCCTCTTGTATCCTGAGATGTGTGGGCTCTGTCAGGGTTTTTGGTAGTTGTTAATTAAAGTGTTTTGGGTGATGATGGAGCCCATAATTAAATCTTTATTTGTTCATAAATATACCTAAGATAAGAATTACAAGAGCAAAATTGTAAATCATTAATTGTATCACTTGTAAAACTTGCAAAAGAAGACTCATAACTAATGACTTGGTACCCAGTGTCTCATAAGCCATATTTGGCTGAGTGTATAACACGTGCCCTTTTGATTTTTAACTGTATTTGTTAGAATATGTATTATTATAATGCACAGTTATATACGTTGTGTGACAATGTAATAAAAAACAGAAATTGAAATTGATTGTATTGTTAGGGTACTCCATCAGAGTAGAAGATTTAAATCTTCCTAAAAGTCTCTATGGAGTTCTGGAAAATGAAAATGGTTTTGAATTGAATATCAGCATCCTTATAATAGACTTTATACTTGATATACTATTTTTCTTGTTTCAAAGATCTATTAACTCAATTACATTGATTTCCGCTGAAAAGAATTTAATATCTTTCGGGGGAAAAGAAAAGCTATTTTGTGGCATGAAAATAAGCTATAATTTAGTGACAGCATTTTAGAAATTTATGTGTTTGTCTGTGAAAGCAATTCCACTGTTCTGTGCTAAAAGTTTTCAATATTGTGAAAAGCTTATTTTATGGTGAATTAAATAAGGCAAAAGAAAATTAATTGTTAGATTCTAAATATTTCCACACAACCCTTTGTCTATAACACCTACCCCAAAATTCTTTATTATACGCCCAAAGGGGGGCGGGGGTATTATGTTATGACGCTGGTGTCCATCTGTCTGTCCTTTAGCAATTTCGTGTCTGCTCTGTAACTCTTGAACCCCTTGAAGGATTTCGAAGAAACTTGACACAAATGTTCACCACATCGAGAAGACGTGCAGAGCTTATGTTTCGGATGGCTCACTTCAAGATCAAGGTCAAACTTAGGGGTCAAAGGTCATATGACTTTGTTTCGTGTCCGCTCTGCAACTCTTGAACTGCTTGAAGGATTTTAAAGAAACTTGGCACAAATGTTTACCACATTGAGACGACATGCCGAGCGCATTTTTCGGATGGCTCGCTTGCCAAGGTCACACTTAGGGGCCAAAGCAATTTCGTGTCTGCTCTGTAACTCTTGAACCCCTTGAAGGATTTCGAAGAAATTTGACATGTGTCCGCTCTGTAACTCTTGAACTGCTTGAAGGATTTTAAAGAAACTTAGAATTTTTTTTTAGTGTCTAGAGCATAACTTATTAACCATTCAAGATATTAACTTCAAACTTTGTATTAGGTATGTGGTGATAAGACGATGTGCAGAGTGCATGATCCAGGTAGTAGGTCAAAGGTCACAGCAAGGTCTAATCTGCCCATCATATTTGGTGTCCAGAGCATAACTTAAAATATATCTTATTTGGCAGATCCCTTTTTTTGTGGACTTATATTTTTTAATTTTTTATAGCATTGCTTCTCTTTGTTGGTAATATAATTAGCTTATTTTGTAACATTTTTAGCTCACCTGAGCAATGCTCAGGTGAGTTTTTCTGATCGCTCGATGTCCGGCGTCTGTCGTCCGTCGTCTGTCGTCTGTCGTCCGGCGTCTGTCAACATTTAGCTTGTGTATGCAATAGAGGCTGTATTTTTCAATTAATCTTCATGAATATTGGTCAGAATGATAACCTTGATGAAATCTAGGCCGAGTTCGAAAATGGGTCATCTCGGGTCAAAAACTAGGTCACTAGGTCAAATCAAAGAAAAACCTTGTGTATGCGATAGAGGCTGTATTTTTCATTTAATCTTCATGAATATTGGTCAGAATGATAACTTTGATGAAATCTAGGCCGAGTTCGAAAATGGGTCATCTCGGGTCAAAAACTAGGTCACTAGGTCAAATCAAAGAAAAACCTTGTGTATGCGATAGAGGCGGTATTTTTCAATTAATCTTCATTAATATTGGTCAGAATGATAACCTTGATGAAATCTAAGCCGAGTTCGAAAATGGGTCATCTCGGGTCAAAAACTAGGTCACTAGATCAAATCAAAGAAAAACCTTGTGTATGCGATAGAGGCTGTATTTTTCAATTCTTCCTCATGAATATTGGTCAGAATGATAACCTTGATGAAATCTAGGCCGAGTTCGAAAATGGGTCATCTCGGGTTAAAAACTAGGTCACTAGGTCAAATCAAAGAAAAACCTTGTGTATGCGATAGAAGCTGTATTTTTCAATTGATCTTCATGAATTTAGGTCAGAATGATTGCCTTGATGAAATCTAGGCCGAGTTCGTAAATGGGTCATCTCGGATCAAAAACTAGGTCACTAGGTCAAATCAAAGAAAAACCTTGTGTATGCGATAGAGGCTGTATTTTTCAATTGATCTTCATGAATTTTGGTCAGAATGATTGCCTTGATGAAATCTAGGCCGAGTTCGAAAATGGGTCATCTCAGGTCAAAAACTAGGTCACTAGGTCAAATCAAAGAAAAACCTTGTGTATGCGATAGAGGCGGTATTTTTCAATTGATCTTCATGAATTTTGGTCAGAATGATTACCTTGAAGAAATCTAAGCCGAGTTCGAAATGGGTCATCTGGGGTCAAAAACTAGGTCACTAGGTCATATCACGTAAAAACCTTGTGTATGCGATAGAGGCTGTATTTTTCAATTGATCTTCATGAATTTTGGTCAGAATGATTACCTTGATGAAAGTTAGACCAAGTTTTAAAATGGGTCATCTCGGATCAAAAACTAGGTCACTAGGTCAAATCAAAGAAAAACCTTGTGTATGCAATAGAGGCGGTATTTTTCAACTGATCTTCATGAAATTTAGCCAGAATGATAACCTTGATAAAATCTAGGCCGAGTTCGAAAATGGGTCATCTGGGATCAAAAACTAGGTCACTAGGTCAAATCGAAGAAAAACATTGTGTATGCAATAGAGGATGTATTTTTCAATTGATCTTCATGAAATTTGGTCAGAGTGATTGCCTTGATGAAATCTAGGTCGATTTTGAATATGGGTTATCTGAGGTCAAAAATTAGGTCACTAGGCCAAATTAAAGAAAAATCTTGTGTATGCGATAGAGACTGTTTTTTTCAATTGATTTTTATGAAATTTGGTCAGGTTGATTGCCTTAACCCTTTACCACACAGAACAGAAGCCAAAGTAACCTCTTTTACATAACACTGATAAGTGATAATCAATAATCAATAATCGGTATATGGCTGATAAAGGTGACTGTCTTATCTGAACAGAGGTGTTAGCATTATTTTGTGATTACACACACTTATGTTAAAAATGTCATTATTTTAATATTTTCTGTAAGTTTGACATTATTTTTGTCAATATAAAGTTTGTAGCAATTTAAATTCTCTTTCCGATGATACAAAATTTATTGTAGTTTCTCTTTGAGTTTCGAAGATATAAAGTGTTAAAGTACGGGAATATATATTTTTAGGCATAAAATTCTGTTTTGGATTACTTTCACATTGAAATTCATATACAATTTCATTTTGATGTTTGAAAGTTTGATTTATAGTTAATAGACTTATCTTCCGAATCGGAATCGGTAAGTATTTATATAAAAAACAACCATCAAACTGAATAACACTACAAAAATAACGGATCATTAAATTTCTGAAAGTGCAAAAAGATCGCCGAGATCGAGACTCGTAACCGACTACAGTATTCTTGTGCTAAAAATTAAAAAAATTAAGATAATATTACGTAATATTTTGATGATCAAACGTCGGTACATCACGGGTGACTTCCGCAGCAATTAACTCTTGGGGTGTCATAAAATATTTGAAAGCCGCGGTCCTTCTGTTTTGATTAACACTTCCCGTTATGTAAGGCCATAAATTCCAAGCCATCGTATACACAAATTGTTGTTTAGGGGAAATTCGCATGTATCACGCGTGACCTTCATGACCTAACACATTTAAAAATACTTTGATGTTAAATGGTTGTTATTTTTAGAACGAGGAAAGCCCGCGAACCGGCCAGTTGCAAGCAGTTTTCTCAGTAATTTTCCATGACGTAGCGTCGTGCACATGTAGGAAAAAACCCCGGTGTCTTTCTTTGCAAAGTACTCGATAAATTTAAATAGTAACCACATGATCTTGTACGTAAATAATGATGACGAAATCCCATATTTTGAGTTAGTAAACATCCGGAATTTGTTTCTTTAGGAAAAGAACGAAAATAAAGCGATTGATTATGAGACACGGGATAAAACGATTCTGTTCAAATGGCCGTTAATCGGTATAATACGTTTCTATCGGGGAACCGATAGACTCGGGTCAATACGTTTCTGTTCGGTAATCGATAGATACGGTGATAAACGTATCCATGTGGGAAAGGGTTAATGAAATCTAGGTCGAATTTGAATATGGGTCATCTGAGGTCAAAAACTAGGTCACTTGGTCAAATCAAAGAAAAAACATCTGTATGTGATAGAGGCTGTATTTTTCAGTTGATCTTCATGAATTTTGGTCAGAATGATTGCCTAGATAAAATCTAGGTCGAGTTTGAACATGGGTCATCTAGGGTCAAAAACTAGGTCATATCTAAGAAAATGCTTGTTTTATCGCAAGAGACCAATTTTTTGGTCCAATCTTAATGAAAATTGGTCAGAATATTTGTTTCCATGAAATCACTAGGTCAAACATGTTTTACACTGTTATGGTGTGTTTCTTAGGTGAGCGACCTAGGGCCATCTTGGCCCTCTTGTTATTATTGGCAGTAGGGAAAAACCAAGACCACTTTTCTGTGATACAACATGGATGGTACCTCAAATTTTTAGGCGTATTTTGACATATCAATACCTTTTATGACTTAGAATTATTTTTTTGCTTTTTCTTTAAATTTTGCTGCCCTCCTCCTCTGATATAACCTTTTGGGCGTATATTGCCCTGCTTGGCAGAGCTCTTGTTTCAGTATTAAATAGCATTTCACTTCACTACATTTGACCTAAATCTCAAGCTGTTTACTTGCTGCCTGTCATCTCCTTCAGCCAAACCTGTCTCCATGTAGAAGCTTCATTAAGTTCTTGAGAAACCCAAGAAATGAATTTCTTGACAGAACTTTGTCAATATCCCTGAAGCATTAAATTTGATTTCCTATTTGAGAGTTGTTGATAAATTTGTGGATCATGACTGAGAAGAAATTTCCTTTTACAGAATATGTTAAGAATATAGATGAGATTGTTAAAATGTCTGGCTTGTACAAGGTTTGTTGTATAGAAATTTGACCTCAAAATAGAAGCTGTTCTTGTACAAGTGTTCTTATTAAATGGACATGAAATCTAATCTCATAAATGTACTTCTGAACTAGTTGTTTTTCATTCTGATGCTTGAAAGTCTTTCTTTATGTCTAACTGAGGCATGCTTTTAGTTTGGTTGAGATTAGGGCTTAGTTAATAAAATAACAGGTGTTAATGGTTGAATATTGTAAGGATAGTAAAACTGTATTGAGGTCAAGAAATTTAGATAAAGGGAACTGTTGGATATGGTGTAACAAAGATTGGAAAGTTACTTCCCTTTTAAAGTAAAAACTCCACTTGTAGGAAAAAGGGCTACCTAAGAAATTCTTTGTTAACTTGCAGATATTTAGACAGGTCATAAATCTTACTAGCTCTGTATTATAACCTAGGTTCATAAATGATAAAATACATTTTTGATGTTTCTAAAATTTTGGTCTATAACTGAGTTGTTTTAATGTGTTCAATAATTAAGTAAACCTGGAGTAGACCCATACACCTTGTGCTTCATAGCCAGACATCCTAACTACATAAATAAAGCAAGGGACTGTATGGTTAAATGGTATAGAAGACTATTATTTTGCTATTCTAGTTTGCTGTAAACATTTCCTTACCAAATGGAAATTACTCAACTTATCTTTTCCTCTTTTCTTGCAGCAGCCAAAGTTTGGTGATGATAGATTCTGTCTTATCAGATCTATCTTTGGTTATATTGCTGTAATGTTGTAAGTTTGATTTCTTATATTAGTCCTATCTCTGGATGGCCTAAGTTGGATCCTGGTATATAAGATCTATCTCTTCATGGTGTCAGCTTGATTCTGTATCTGGATGATGTAACTTGGTTCTGCTATATTCTGTCTGTCTGGTTATTGTAAGTACATTTAGGTTAATTATGATTATACAACATTGACTGAATGCATGTCTCTGAGGTGTAATTATTTTATACAGATGAATGTGACATCAGTTAGGTTTGCCTGGTCTAAATGATCCAGAAACAGAAATAGCTAATTTTATATCTGAGAGGTAATATGAATAAATATTTTTGTTGTTTTATTATCCCACTTATTTGACTAAAAGAGAATTAAACAGTTGTTTCTCTTTAAATTATACTAATGGAGTCAGCTAAAATAATTGTAAATTGATTTGTTTGTGTTTGGTGTGCCATTTTACAACAGTATTTCAGTTATGTTGTGGCAAGCAGTTAATCTAACCAGCGTTCATTGATTCTATACCAGTACTAGCCTGTTCACCACAAGTAACTGCCAACTTCTTTACATGAATCAGAGATGGAGGATGAAATGACATCTGATACAATGCATGCTTTTTTATCAAATCATCATGGAGAACATATGCCTCAGCCGGGATTAAACTCACAACCCATTTATCCTTTGGTCTGTCTGCCCTCTCCCTACTAAGCAAAGCAAGCAGGCCAATTCAACTATAGTTTACTAGATTGTATTTACTGTTGACTGAGTAATATTCAAGACAATTTTATATTTGTATCATTATTTGCGATCTGTGCAATTGCTGAATTTAAAATAGGCATGAATATTAAGCACTTAAGCAATATATTAATCTCCAGTTTTCAAAATGTGAATAAGACTGCTAACTTTGAAACCATGAAATAAAAGCAACCCCAAAAAATGCACAGTCTACCTATATGGGTGTAATTAAACCAAGATATATATATGAAGGCACAATATTCAAAGGGCATATAACTAGACCACTTGATATATCTGTAGGCCTAACATACCAACCGGATAGCCTAAGATCTATATGTGTAGGCCAGATATGCTATGGTCATAGCCAGACCAAGATACATGTAACCATGCAGGCTATATAATCAGCCAAATTCTTTCATAAAATTTTAATGATTTTAATTTCATATTTTGTGAATTAAGTAAGAATTATTCAAAATTGATTTTTCCTACTTTGTAACATTATTTGATTTGACATGTGTTACTTAACTTTCTATTTTTCCTGCTTAAACATGTCAGAAATTTTTACTTTATCACTTTCTAAACAATTTTGATTATAAAACAGATTTTGCTCTTAGCACTTTGCATTATGAACTATTGTTAACAAACACCTTGGCTTCCTTGGCTGATTAAGTGTGAAGCCCAAGCATGTTCTTAAGTAGACTTCTAAATTCTTAAAGTAAATGATTTCACCTTTTTGTTACAATAATTTTCATTGGTTTAAATATAAAATTACTTTTAAAATTTCATTGGCTAATATGGTTACCCTAGAGATTGTCCTTGGAAACTTATAATTTGTTTTAGAAGTAAGAATCAGTCTTCTTTGAAATTTCGAATAAGAAACATCTACAATAATTTGACATTAGAATTTACTTTGGTGCTTGTCTTCAGATGTGTTTATCTTACTTATAGTTTGAACATTGGATGATATGAAAAATATATTGAAATAACTCTACTTAAAATAAAAGGACTAAATAATTGAACTAAACATGGAGTTCATCATTTGTGCATCCATACAGGGGCAATGACCCCACAACAAAATATCTGTTGACTGATCGGTGTTCGCTGGTCAGTTACCACTTGAGTATAATTTCCCCGCAACCATTTGAAGCTGCCGAACCGACGGTCACATACATATGTAGGCCCAACTTGCTTGGGGCATAGCTTGACCAAGTTAGATGTGTAGTCACAACATGCTAGAGGCATAGCTAGATGAAGATATATGTATAGGCCTGACATGCTAGTGGTGTAGGTAGATCAAGATATATGCATCGGCCTGACATGCTTGGGGCATATTTAGACAAAGATATATGTATAGGCCCAACATGCCAGGGGCATAGCTTGACCAAGATATATGTATAGGCCTGACATGCTTGGGGCATATCTAGACCAAGATATATGTATAGGCCTGACATGCTAGGGGTGTAGGTAGACCAAGATAAATGTATAGGTCTGACATGCTAGGGGAATAGCTTGACCAAGATATATGTGTTGGCACAGCATGCTTAGGGCATAGCTTGACCAAGATATATGTGTAGGCCTGACATGCTTGGGACATATCTAGGCCAAGATAAATGTATAGGTCTAACATGCTAGGGGCATAGCTTGACCAAGATATATGTGTTAACGCAGCATGCTTGGGACATAGCTTGACCAAGATATATATGTAGGCCTGACATGCTAGGGACATAGCTTGACCAAGATATATGTATAGGCCTGACATGCTAGGGGCATATCTAGACCAAGATAAATATATAGGCCTGACATGCTAGGGACATATCTAGACCAAGATATATGTATAGGCTTGACATGCTAGGGGCATAGCTTGACCAAGATATATATGTAGACCTGACATGCTAGGGACATAGCTTGACCAAGATATATGTATAGGCCTGACATGCTAGGGGCATAGCTTGACCAAGATATATGTATAGGCCTGACATGCTAGGTGCACATCTAGACCAAGATATATGTATAGGCTTGACATGCTAGTGGTGCAGATAGGCCAAGATATATGTATAGGCCTGACATGCTAGGGGCATATCTAGACCAAGATAAATGTATAGGCCTGACATGCTAGAGGCATATCTAGACCAAGATATATGTATAGACCTGACATGCTAGGGGCATAGCTTGACCAAGATATATGTATAGGCCTGACATGCTAGGGGCATAGCTTGACCAAGATATATGTATAGGCCTGACATGCTAGGGGCATATCTAGACCAAGATATATGTATAGGCCTGACATGCTAGGGGCATAGCTTGACCAAGATATATGTATAGGCCTGACATGCTAGGGGCATATCTAGACCAAGATAAATGTATAGTCCTGACATGCTAGGGGCATATCTAGACCAAGATATATGTATAGCCCTGACATGCTAGGGGCATATCTAGACCAAGATATATGTTTAGACCTGACATGCTAGGGGCATAGCTTGACCAAGATATATGTATATGCCTGACATGCTAGGGGCATATATAGACCAAGATAAATGTATAGTCCTGACATGCTAGGGGCATATCTAGACCAAGATATATCTATAGGCCTGACATGCTAGGGGCATATCCACACCAAGATATATAAATAGGCCTGACATGCTAGGGGCTTATCTAGACCAAGATATATGTATAGGCCTGATATTCTACGAGCATATCTAGACCAAGAAATATTAATAGGCCTGACATGCTAGGGGCATATCTAGACCAAGATATATGTATAGTCCTGACATTCTAGGGGCATATCTAGACCAAGATAAATGTATAGTCCTGACATGCTAGGAGCATATCTAGACCAAGATAAATGTATAGTCCTGATATCCTAGGGGCATATCTAGACCAAGATATCTAGACCAAGATATATGTATAGGCCTGACATGCTAGGGGTGTAGGTAGACCAAGATATATGTATAGGCCTGACATGCTAGGTGGATTTCTAGACCAAGATAAATGTATAGTCCTGACATTCTAGGGGCATATTTAGACCAAGATATATGTATAGGCCTGACATGCTAGGAGCATATCTAGACCAAGATATATTAATAGGCCTGACATGCTAGGGGCATATCTAGACCAAGATATATGTATAGCCCTGACATGCTAGGGGCATATCTGGACCAAGATATATGTATAGCCCTGACATGCTAGGGGCATATCTGGACCAAGATGTAAAGCCCTGACATGCTAGGGGCATATTTAGACCAAGATGTAAAGCCCTGACATGCTAGGGGCATATCTAGACCAAGATAAATGTATAGTCCTGACATGCTAGGGGCATATCTAGACCAAGATAAACGTATAGTCCTGACATGCTAGGGGCATATCTAGACCAAGATATATGTATAGTCCTGACATGCTAGGAGCATATCTAGACCAAGATATATTAATAGGCCTGACATGCTATGGGCATATCTAGATCAAGATATATGTATAGGCCTGACATGCTAGTGGTGTAGGTAGACCAAGATATATGTATAGGCCTGACATGCTAGGGGCATATTTAGACCAAGATATATGTATAGCCCTGACATGCTAGGGGCATATCTAGATCAAGATAAATGTATAATCCTGACATGCTAGGGGAATTTCTAGACCAAGATATATGTATAGGCCTGACATGCTAGGAGCATATCTAGACCAAGATATATTAATAGGCCTGACATGCTAGGGGCATATCTAGACCAAGATAAATGTATAGTCCTGACATGCTAGGGGCATATCTAGACCAAGATATATCTATAGGCTTGACATGCTAGGAGCATATCTAGACCAAGATATATGTTTAGGCCTGACATGCTAGGAGCATATCTAGACCAAGATAAATGTATAGTCCTGACATGCTAGGGGCATATCTAGACCAAGATAAATATATAGTCCTGACATGCTAGGGGCATATCTTGACCAAAATATATGCGTAGGCTCCGCATGCTAGGAGTGTAGCTAGACCAAGATGTATGTGCAGGAGTTCTTTGGGACATGCTTTTCAAGGATGTTGTTTTTGTCTAGAATCTGTGTAGAAGCATTTTCTGGAACGTTTAAGAAAAATGGATTTTGAAAGCATCATTTCTGAAAACTATTTGCAGGCTCTGGCCTATAGTGCCTATGCGCCCCATATTGCCAGTGCATTCTGGAGAGGTAAACAACAGAATGCCTTCCAGTAATCTTTCAATCAACTTGATGAATCACAAAGGAGTCATATACAGAAAGATTTGCTGCCAGAAGAATATGTTTACAATCAATCTTTTATATATTAAAACAGTAAGCAATATTGTATTGCCTCCCATGTGATTTGGGCAATACATGAATACACTCAAGGACTTTAAAAACACCCCATCTATGCATTTGAAAAATTTGATTCCAGGTTTTTGTAGTGCATATATTGAAGCATAATAAATAACGTTATTAAGATAGTAATTTTTCTTTGCTTTATCTGGATTAATTTTATTCTGGGTTGTTGTCAGAAAAGAATATAAAATATTGCTTTAAGTTGGATCAATCAAACAACCTTAAAAGATAAATAAATGTACCAGTTTTCCCAATAATAAAAGGTTAAGTTGGTTTTTACATTGCAAAAGCCAATGTACTGGTTATGTTGACATAATTGAAAAAATTCATATAATGGTGTCACCTTTAGAACCCTAGAGCCGGAGCCATTTAGCGGAAATAAATGACTCACCAGGTGTTTGATGTTGTAGCTTTAAAGGGTATCAATAAAATATTTTGAGAAATGTCTACTTTTGAGAAGAATATAAGTTGGTACTGATTTTAATTAATAAACCTCTGAATCAAGGGGAGCGGTAGTCTAGTGGTTATGGTGTCGGCCCCTCAATTTAGGGGTCGTGGGTTCGAGCCTCACTGGGGTAACGACCATGACTTCTCATATGACGCCAGTACTGGGTTTTCCAGGAAGTGGACTTGAGAGTGGTTCAAATAATCTTAAAGCTTTCATCACAATCGAGCTAAAATAAATTAGTATAAACTAAACTAAATCAATAATATTTTGGAAAACATGCTGTCTATGAGTTTGTAATTGACTTTAAGGTGTAGTAACATCACAGTGAATTTGTATTTAGTGAATTACAGGAAGTATTCTTCATGCACAGGTGACAATGTTCACGCTTCAAACCACCATTTTGGATTAGACTGAATCCAAACATGAAATAGTGTCCATGTTATTTTCAGCTAACCTTTCTTTCTTGGAAGTTTGTTCCCATATAGGAGTCAGATTATTTCCAGTTACCTTTTTTTTTTTTGACAGACTGTTGCCAGATCATTGACAGTTACCTTGCAGCTTAATGCCAGCTTGTTTCCATATTTCATTTTCGTAAGGGTAAGGTGTAGTAACATCACAAGTGAATTTGTATTTAGTGAATTACAGGAAGTATTCTTCATGCACAGGTGACAATGTTCACGCTTCAAACCGCCATTTTTGATTAGACTGAATGAATAATTATAAGGGAATATACAAGTTTCAAGAATAAAATAATTGCCATATACGAATGAAGTGTTCTTAATGTCTTTGAGTGTACCATAGATTTCGCTTTATCTTGCTTGCTGCTAGCTTATAAAGCATTTTTACCAGTTTTTCTGAGATTTTATTATTTTCCATTTTTCTCCTGAGTATTCTGGTTCAGTTCTTTCTGGAAGTTTTATATCTTCTCAGAATATCCCAGTCCAATATCAGCCAGGAGTTTTGAAAAGTGAGACTGGTATGTATAAAATATTAGGATCCCTGTAATGGATTGGTTTAGCTTTGTACTTGATATATTTGCTTCTCATTTTAAAGATGCATTACCTCAATTACATTGATCAGAAAATTTAAAAAATATTCTAGGAAAAAAACAAGACTTTTTGGTCTGTTAGTGAGCCATTATTAATGACAACACTTCATCAATGTCTGTTTTTTTCCTTGATATATTGTGGAAGGTCAAATTTGGGGGTATGCTGTATTTTTCATAAATTTGTATGTATATTTACATACAGTCAAACCTGTATTAGATAGGGATTGTACGAAAGACTGGTGATGTCTTCATTATTTCACACTTTACAACTCAGATCTTGAAATTATGAAGTAAGAAATCATGAATTTCACGATTTTTCACAACCTCATGACTTTTTGTCTTTAATGTGTAATTGTGAAGTGTGAAACGGTGAAGTAACTGATGACCTCACAAATTTTTTTCAGTTTTCATGATTTTTTAAAACTTCATAAAACATGCAATCCTGAGAATGAAATAGTTGTAGTAATATTCCCTGTTCAGGAGATATGTCCAGCCTGTTGAAGTAAATGATACACCAAACTGTCATTTAAGAAACAAGAGCTGTCAGTGGACAGCGCGCTCGACTATTCTCTGTGCTTGATAGTATAATAATATTATAAGCAATGAGTAAAGCTTTAACATTACAATAAGCATATTCTAAGTCAAAAAGGGGCCATAATTCAATCAAAATGCTTGATAGAGTTGCCTCCTCCTTTTTACAGACTGGGGTCATGATGGTAAAGAAGTATGCAAAATATGAAAGCAATATCTCAATGGACTTTGAAAATATTTGGGGTGGTACGCAAACTTTAACATTTATTCTAAGTCGAAAAGGGGCCATAATTCAGTCAAAATGCTTGATAGAGTTGCCTCCTTCTTTTTACAGACTGGGGTCATGATGGTAAACAAGTATGCAAAATATGAAAGCAATATCTCAGTGGACTTTGAAAATATTTAGGGTGGTACGCAAACTTTAACATTTGTGTGACGCTCACGCCGATGCCGGGGCGAGTAGGATAGCTCCCCTATTCTTCAAATAGTCGAGCTAAAAAAATATGAAAAATTGAAATTTTTTAGTTGCTATGCCTATCTTTTATTTTCTCTCTGAAACAGCTGAGCTATTCAGGAAGTGAGATATGAATGCTTTCCATAACTGGCAAATCAAAATGTGGTTTTATTAATGTGTAGCAGTATATCACAAAACCACAGAAATTTTTAGTAAATGAACAACATTTTTACAAACAATCTATCTGTCCAATACCGTTCTGTCCTGTAGAATTGGATACTTAAAATATTCTAAAATAATTGTCCCTCTTTAAAAAAGAATGCCATTCCCCTGCGAAAATGGGTTCTTAAGGCTTTGAACTGTTCATGAACTGTTCTAGAACATCAAGAACAGTTCTTGATCCATTCTGTGCAAGAACACTGTTTAAGAGCAGTTCAAGAAATTTTTAAGAATTTATCGAATTCATAAACCTGTCTTGAATGTTTTAAGGTCGATTCTTGTATACTGTGTGTTCTTAGAATGTTCAGCTGTCATTCTTGGAGTGAGTTCAAGAACAGCTTGTGTATTTTTTAAGAACTACTATGTCCATAGCATATTCTTGAAGCAGTTTCTAGAACAATTTCAGAATAAATATGGAACTTAAAAGTGTTCTCAAAATGTTCTTGGAGTAACCTTACAAGAACAATTACAAAAACAATTTAAGTAAAGATTTAGAATTGCAATGTTATTCTGCTTCTTTTCTCAAAATGATACTATTAGAGCAACATTACTAAAATCTGACATTTTGTAATTAAATGTTCTAATGCTTATAATACTATGAAAATGCAAGGAAATGATTTTCTTACTATTATTTGAGTCAAATGAGAAAATACACCCAGTTAAAGTGATGGTACTTGTATTGATTGGTAACTGTCAACCAGTAATGAGTTATTTAATGACATTCAGACTGTTTATTTTAAATATAAAGTAACGTGAACAATACAGTTATCTCGACTTTGGTTATTTCAAAATTTCCATATCTCGCGTGGATTTTCCTAGTCCCAGTTTTTTCCTTCCTTATTTTATATAAATCAACTATGGATATCTCAATTCAGTTATTTCATTTTTAGCTCACCTGTCACAAAGTGACAAGGTGAGCTATTGTGACCACTTGATGTCCGTTGTACGTCGTCAGTCGTGCGTCGTCCGTCAACAATTTCTAAAAAAATCTTCTTGAAAACCACTGAGCAGAATTACACCAAACTTCACAGGAATGATCCTTGGGTGGCCCCCTTTCAAATTTGTTCAAAGAATTGAATTCCATGCAGAACTCTGGTTGCCATGGCAACCGAAAGGAAAAACTTTAAAAATCTTCTTGTCCAAAACTACAGGGTCTAGGGCTTTGATATCTGGTGTGTAGCATCATTTAGTGGTCCTCTACCAAAATTGTTCAAATTATCCCCCTAGGGTCAAATAATATATGGCCCTGCCCTGGGGGTCACATGGTTTTTATAGACTTATATAGGTAAAACTTTGAAAATCTTCTTGTACAAAACCACATGGCCTAGGGCTTTGATATTTGGTATGTAGCATTATCTAGTGGTCCTCTACTAAGATTGTTCAAATTATCCCCCTAGGGTCAAATGTGGCCCCGCCCCGGGGGTCCCAAGTTTTACATAGACTTATATAGGAAAAAAAGTTTAAAAATCTTCTTGTCTGAAACCACAACACCTTTGATATTTGGTTTGTAGCATTGTCTTAGGTCCTCAACCAAAATTGTTCAAATTGTACCCCTTGGGTGAAAAGAGGCCCTGCCCTGTGGGTCCCAAGTTTTAAATAGACTTATATAGGAAAAAGCTTTAAAAATGTTCTTGTCTGAAAGTCCATATGACCTAGGCTTTTGATATTTGGTATGATGCATTGTCTAGTAGTCCTCTACCAAAATTATTCAAATTATGCCCCTGGGGTTAAAAGAGGCCCCGCCCTGGGGTCACTTAGTTATTATGTGAGTTATGAAAATCATCTGATCCTATTTCCAAGACTGTTTAATTATAATTACCTGATGACCCCAAGTAATATGATGTCACTTGACTGTGACCTTGACCTACTGACCTACTTTCTTGTTTCAATTACTTCCCTTTTATGTTACTATAAATAGCTTATTTAGTAACTTTTTTATTATTGGCGATAGGGAAAAACCGAGACCACTTTTCTGTGGTACAACATGGATGGTACCTCCAATGTTTAGGTGTATTTTGACATATCTGTACCTTGTAAGAATTTTTTTTTCTTTTTGGTTAAATTCTTCCCTTTGTTGTTCCTGTCCTTTGGACTTAGATATTTTTTCTGAGGACTTTGATTTATTTTTAATTTCTTCCTTTTGTTGTTCCTGTCCTTTGGGCTTCATCAGTCAAAATTTTGCTCCTATCCTTCTCTGATGTAATCCTTAGGGCATGAAACTACTGGCCTGATCTGAAGATAATTTTATTTTGAAGTAACTTTAAGAAAATTTCAACTATATTTTCTCATAATTCTTTTGATTGATCTTGATTATGATTTTTTGACCTTCTTGTCCTTAAGTGCAATGATAACAGGTGAGCGATAAAGGGCCATTTTGGCCCTCAAGTTTTTTATATTTTGACTAAAATTAATTTTCAATCCCTAACTTTGAAATTTACTCTATTTTGAGGTAGTTCATGAACAAAACATCTTAAGCAACTTAATTCATGAACAATTTATGAACTTTCATGAACACTGAAATATTCATTCATTTATAATAATAGATAAAACTTGGGCTTATATGACCTTTTGTGAATGTTAAATTCATAATGTCACATGACCAGTTTCCACCATTTTGTTGCCTGAATTTTTTTGCACATGTTATTCAGCAATTTTTGAGAAGTTTAAGAAGCAAATAAGAAGGAAACATTTATCATACTACAGCACGGAATGGATTAAAAGGAACATGAGGAAACTGAATATTAAATAAGTAATTATGGTGTTGTCATCATCATTCATTTAAAAAAAATACAGAATCCTAAAATTTCAAATGTCACAAGTTTTCACGACCCTGAAGAAAGGTTAGTATCTGAATTTAAATGTTGAGATAAAAGTAAATTATATATTCACTTATAATAATGTTTTGTATTTTATGCAGCAATTGTTTTCTTCTTATTATGCCCCCACCTCACTCTGAGTTAGCCGTTTTTTCTTATGTCATTTGTCAGGGGGGAGTACATTTTAAGAAATGTAAAATAAATCAGAACCTTTCTTGAACTGTTTAAGAACTACTGTTTTGGAACAGTCCCTGACTAGTTCTTGTAAATAATTCAAGAAATATTCTTACATTGTTCAAGAACATTTTAAGAACTGTTAAATGAAAATTTTATTGAACTTTTTAAGAAAAACTGTTCTAGAATTGTTCTTGAAATAAAGTTTAAGAATGTTTCTTGAACTTTCATCAAGAACAGTTGAAGAACATTATGTTCTTAAAGATTTGTTTCATTTAACATTTCTTAAAATGTACCTGAACCGTTCTGGTAGTGTTCAGGAACATTTCTTATAACTTTCTACCTGAACAATCCAAGAATATTTCTTGAACTGTTTATGAAAATATGGCAGGGGCAGTTCTTCATCTGTTCATCTGTTACCTCTCAATAACAGTTTAAGAAATGTTAAATGGGACACTTTCAGGGATAGGTTAAGAACTTTAGCTCATGAACAGTTCATGAATTGTTCTTGTACTGAATCCCATGAGTGTTTAAGAACAATTCAAGAACAGAAGTTCTTGAACCATTCAAGAACTTCTGTAGGAAACATTTTAAGAACAAAGAGTTCTTGAAATTTGTCTCATTTAACATTTGTTAAGAAGTGCTTAAAGTGTATGAGAATACTTTAAGAACACTTTATACACAGTTCCAGAACTTTGTTCATGAAAACTGCAGGAATTTTTCATGAACTGCTCTTTAAAATTTCGCAGGGGTTTGTAAAGAAGTAATAGTAAACAGTTTAATCACTGCAAATGCATCAGAATGAAGACATGTAACAGATTTTTTAAAATGGTGAGTTTTTAAACGCGTTGAACTTTCCCGAAGTGTGGCCCCTTCATGCAGTACCTTTCCGGAATCCAATACATGTATGAGTAAATTGACAATGACTTTGTAGAATAATATAAATGTTTTAAATATGCTGTTTAATTTTCATGTAAACAATTCTTTCTTTCATTTGGTGATGTTTGTACTTTTTTCTCCGAAACATGGGCCTTAAACTCCTAAAAAATCTTTTCCAGGCCATCTTGGTATGCCTATTAATGAATTGTATGAGAAGACACATGAAAGCACTATCAGAAAGAACAATCCAAATTAGCACCTAGATTTTCTAATTGAACAAGAGAAGCCTTATTCGAGATGATGCCATAGAAATATCCAAGGTTTGACATTACATGTGCTTGTGACAGGAAATGAAACGTAAAACCTGGCATTGTATTTTAGAGAAAAGGTTTTCCTGGCCTTAGTGATTACTTTATAATGAGAAATTTTCTTAGCAGAGTTTGTATGGTTTCATATTGGAATTTAAGTTTTTTGTTGAGAAGATATAAAGATACATTTGACATTTACATGCATCATTACATTTTAATGCAACTGACTTTTTATTTAAAACTTTTGACAGCATATAAAATTTGGAATATAGGATATGATGCATACTGCCCAGAAGCACACTTTTTATTCCAGTGTTCAAAAATCTGGTTATCATATTGGTGAATGGACAGGCATGCTTGCAGGCAGTCTGGCTGTGTCAAACTTTGGTTTTCGCTGAATAACTTTTGTTTGGGTTGAGCTATTGTAATGAAACTACGCGTATAGATTGCTTCAAGTAAGACCAAGTTTGGAAGTGCATCTGGGTTCATTGGAGTCATGGTCAGGGTCACTGTTACTAAAAATAGGAAAAACTGTTTTTGTTCTGTAAGTTTAGTTTGGATAAATGTATTGGAATTAAAACTTGGCTTTTAAGGTAGCTTATAGAGAAACCAAGGTTTGGATTATGTATGGGATCAGTAGGGTCAAGTTCAAGATCAGTGTAACTTATTTGATATGCATACTTTGAAAATTCCACAGTGACACAGTGGGCTTAAGTGTTGGTCTATTGTACCTTTTGTTATGTTAAATGGATGGGTTGCAGTTCAAACCCTGGTCTGGGTCTTACACATGTTTACTTTTTTTTTACCAAGGAAAGATTTTATAAGCTCTGGAACATGGGCATATGTTTCTTCTATGCTGGTGTATAATAAAGCCAACAGTCTCTACCATTCTTATAGAACAAGCATTGCAGAAATATTTCCTATTCTTCTCATAAAACCCTTCAATGAATTTTATCCTAAGATTCTTGCAAAAGCTCCTTAAGGTAGTTCTGCACGTTTGATAAACTGGAAGTGATGGCGTAACGTCATACATGCCATAATTTTTCATAACGTTTCCGGGATTCTGAGTTAAAATTTCCGGGATTTTTACCTTTTGTCCGGGACATACACCGTGACATTGGTATTCATCTGTTTCATGCAAAAATATCATAATATACATGTAGTTTCCCGAGACTAAACATTGTTCACTCGCTTGTATTAATTTGCGGCAAATGTCGTCTAGCTTTCTAAGGGAGGTAAATACATGTATACGGGTAATACATCTATAGTTCGGCACGTGAATTTATTGCGTTCCCGAGGTGAACAGAATTAGGAGACTTACTATATACGAAGAATCGACCTGGTCATCGTGATTTAGATTCTAGCTAATTTGGTATCATTCTAAAGCTTAAACATTTATCTATTAATTAAATGAATCCTTAAAGGAATAAAATAAATCTTGTAGATAAAATCGACAATATAAAATATTTGGAGTCGGGTCAATTTTCATGGGTCGGTCGGCAAAGGCATTCAGCATTTTAATTTAAAATATGTGTGACAATTGATCTAGATCTTAAATAATTACAACCTTTTGAAATAATTATCGTTTAATTGACCGTTTTCAATAATCTCTTCCATAAAGGCTGCATGTAGCTTTACCGCCAACATGCTAAAATCAAAGAGATTTACAACTATTGTTCCTAATTTAACTATCATAAAACAGTTATTGATTGCATAATCCTGTCAGTTCTTAATCAGGGTCATCATAATAACTGACTGTAACTTAATCAGTGTCATCAAAAGATTGTCGCGTGATCAAAGCAGGCTTAATCAACACGTGTCCCGCTCGCCCGCTCGAGGGCATGAAAGTGATTAGGAATAAACAATGTGACAACGGGGACTGTTTATTGTGTAAAATTTAACAAATTATAGACAAAAACAAGTTTTTTGGGGGATTGTTTTTATTTGTTCCTGTATTTTTATTTTTCCGGGACATTTTAAGACTGTCCGGGACACCGGGACGAATATGTAATTTCCGGGACAATCCCGGACAATCCGGGACGTATCACATGTATGCGTAACGTCATTTATCCGGAAAACGTAGAATAAAGCCTGGATTCGGCGTACGGAAATGAAAATCAGTTTATGAATTAAAGGCAACCTGTGAATAAATTTATTAAATTGTAACAGTCTCTGTCTTTCTAAAGTTAAAATATGATATTAAAACATCTGACACGTTAAATAATTCAAAATAATGTCTTAAAATTAGCTTCAAATAGGCGGTTCACTTTAATCACGGCCAAATATCTCAGAAATAAGCACACGGACCTATACATTTTATTTCACCTTATGATAGGCCATATGTTTATTTACGACTATGAGAAGTTTCATTAAAATCTACATTGTGGAAAATTTTCTATTCGCGAAAATGTTATGAAAGTTGCTATTTTCCCTTAGACTCCCATTATGAAAAATTGTGTGAGGTCCAAATTTTTCAGATCAGTCTAGCAAAAAATCAAGCACACGAACCTATCCTTTTTATTTGCTGAATTTTCTAGGTATATTCTGAAGTTTTGAAAAATCAGAGTTTAATCAAATTCTACATTGTAGAAAAAATTTTGATCCAAATGTGCAGAACTACCTTAAGTCAGAATGTTAACACAAAAGACTTGACTTCTGACAGTAGAAATGTCCTGTTCTCTGGAAAGAAGAGAACTTTTTCAAAAAGATACAACTTAAAAGATGGTAGATGAATTTTATTGATCAAGAAAGTTTGCAAAGAAAACTGTACCTACTATTAGAGTAATTAGACACTATTTTGCTTTGGTGTTGAATGATAACTTGCCCCTTTTTTCTGTACACCTTGGAAGAATCTGCTCACAGTAATATTTATTGCAAAAAAAAAAATGGGTAGACATTTGAGTAGAAAATTCATTTAAGCCCTTTAACTGGATGATTGTATGATTATTGTAATAGACTCAGAATTTCAATACCAAATTTAACCTCAAGCTTACATATGGCTATTTTTATAAATAAACAATCTAGACAGTATATCTTAAATGAAGCATAATATATAAACTTTGGATGACAATGTAGGATACTTTACTAACAGAATAAATTGATAATGAAGCTTATATTTGGAGGTATTTAAGGCACTTACCTGCCAGGATTTCTGAACTTCTCGAGACTGTGACATTTTTCCACTATTTTATGTATTCTAAGAGAATATCTCACAAATTAAGATATTAATAATAATAATAATAATAATAATAATAAAGTCTTTATTTAACGAGGCAACACAGTTGGGTGTACCCAGTCTTCCCTGTGAGCCTCAAATGTACATATATACAGTAAATAATTAATACAATGTTATAGGACATCTTCAACATATAGGACTTTATAGGACATTTATTAAGGGGTTATATTTGAAGAAATCATTGATTTTCTTACCTTTTTGTAAACTGGCTTCAAAATGGCCGACAAGAGTTGTCTACCTTGGGTCAAATTTCCAAGGCCTCTTTATAAATAATTAGTTGCTAGTTCTTCACATATTATGTGTCACATGAAACCTTTTAATGTTTTCTCATCTAGAAACTATGTAACTTTTCTATCTTTCAGCTATTCTTGCAGTATTTTGTAATAATGATTTGTCCAGCTATGACCTCTAAGTTTGGCAGGCGGGAATATTCAAAATCCTTGCAGCTAGGAATTTATATTCCTTAATAATTCTTTCCTTTTATGAGTTTTTATTAAAGCTTTTGGTTAAACATTTGAAATGACTAGTAAGGCTTGTATTTTAAGTGTTTTTAGCATATTATCATTCATATTATTTATGTAAATTCACTTTTTCTAAAATATTCCTGGCAATATGGCCGCCATTCCAATAAAAATCCTGTAATCCTGCCAGACTTACAGGACAAACGGAACCATATGATTGGTCAATTCTGACAGTCCTGGCACTTTCAGAGCTTATATAAGTGGCCAAGCTGGTCATTTGGGACACTTTTCAACTTGGTTGACAAACAAGGTCGTGAAAACTTGTGACAAATCTCTGGTAAATGATTTTAGACTGTTATTGACATTAAATTCTCCCTGGTGTTCTGCTGAAATAAACAACTAAAACTGTTGAATTTCTTAACCTTATTTGATATAAAACATGCTCTGTTTACATTATTTCTCAAGCAAGTACCTGAAATGATTATGGTAACTTTGTCAATATCCTTGGAGAGGTGTTCATAAATTCATACTTGATCATGATTAAAAACTAATTTCATTTTTTTTACAGAGTACATAAGAGTACAAATTAGAGTGTAATGTCATCTAGGCTTGGCTTGCAGAATATTGATTGTACAGTAATTTGAATTCCAATTAGAGGTTGTGCCTAGTAGAAGGACACAAAAGGCGAAAATGTAACCTTGGAATATTGCATTTTTACTATGGCATCTTTGTGATAAACAAAATAATTGCCTGCCAGATAAAAATAGATTACATGCTTATTCAGTACTTTTGACACTATTGCCTTATTGCACTTGGTAGCGGCACCTCATTTAGAAATTTGATAATCTCATTATTTTTTAATGTTATTGATGCAAACTTTGCTTCATAGATGAAGTTTAATATTGCACTGTTTTGATTAGTAAATGGTTTAATAAAATTACCTCATGGAGTTCCATTTGACTATTTCTTCACTAGTTTATGATATTCTAAATTCATTCATGGATATCCTTAATTTATTTATGGATAACATAAATTCATTTTGTGATATAATTAATTCATTTATGGATATCACAAATTCATATTATGATGTCATTAATTATTTTTGGAAATTATTAAATGCCATTATAGATGTCACAAAATGATTCATGGATATTTAATATAATTTTATTGTTGGATATCTTAAAATCAGTTTTATTCTATGAAAGCCTTACCCCTGCGAAATGGGTTCTTAAGGCTTTGAACTGTTCATGAACTGTTCTAGACTGGCATCAGTCGTTAGAGTCATTAAATGTAAAAAGCCCTTGGCCAATCCTCTCTGATACCACTTTCTTAAAAAATTTACAATATCTCTTGCCTCTGTCTCTGTTGAGATGAGCCTAGAGAGAAAATGTTTTTCTGAGAAAATAAATATCAGTGTCAGTATGAAGAAATTAACATTATTACAGATTATTTGATCTCAACAGACTTTGTAAGCCTAGAACTGTTCTAGAACATCAAGAATAGTTCTTGATCCATTCATGATGCCTGTTTATGAACATGTGTTCTTGAACTGTGAAAGAACACTGTTTAAGAGTTCAAGAAATTTTTAAGAATTTATCGAATTCATAAACTGTTCTTGAATGTTTTAAGGTCTATTCTTGTATACTGTGTGTTCTTAAAATGTTCAGCTGTCATTCTTGAAGTGATTTCAAGAACAGCTTGTGTATATTTTAAGAATATTCTTGACGCAATTTCTACAACAATTTCAGAATAAATATGGAACTTCAAAGTGTTCTCAAAATGTTCTTGGAGTAACCTTACAAGAACAATTGACCAGACGCCGGCTGTCAATCAAACCAATAAATCGATAAGCGATCAACCAATTAATGCGCTTGATTCGACGCACACCTCCAGACGGTGTTGATGTAAATATTACCCTCCGACATTGCGATCTCGACACCGATAAAAATAACTGATAAATTCCTTTTGAAAATGATTATATAGACAAGTAAACTTATTAGAAATGGTAAAAAGGTGTCAGTAGGGACTTTGCAAGTCCGATAGTCGCTTCCCAGAACGCCTAGATTATTCCTTTTCCAAAACCTAAGTAAAGTTTTGAGAAGTATTTTCGCTGGATTAAGACTTGTGGACGTCCTCACAGACAATTGAAAGTGGATAAAATCGACGGAAACTACCACATATTTGTTTATACAATGGTATTAATATATCTAGCTTTCACTTAATTCACATTTGACCCGGGCGCCGTGCGATAAATTAGTCTAAATTTGGCATCGTAGGTGGCTACGAGCTACGGTGTATGTGTTCACATTAAATACGGGCATCGTGCCATATCTTCTTTTTTTTACGTGCTGAAGATGACCAATATATATAACCATCTGAAAAATGTTATGCCATATAAAGGCCGCCGCACGGAAATGATGTGGCCGCGCGATGATTGCTCAATATCCATGCGATTTCATTCAGTACTGCAGCAAAAGGAACCTTGTGGCAGCTCTGCGAGTGCCGTGCGTAGGTCTCAGGTGTCTGCAATCTCCGTACGATTTCTTTTAGGCACTTTGTCCACGGAATATCAGGCGTTGGCTGGACGATCAGCGCATGGCCTCCTAACGATGCCTGTGCGGAGATTGTGCAATGCCACCTACGACATGTCTACGGTCTACGGGCTTTCAATTAATTCAAATATGTATAAATTTTCGCTAAACAAAGTCGTAGAGGCTGCGGAGCCCGTACGAAAATCGCACATCCATACTGCCGTCCCCCCTCCCCTCTCCCCCACCCCCACCCCACTGCCTCCGCAGTCACACAGAAAGGAGGATACGGGCAGTCTACGGGTTCTGCAGACACATTGTAGGCCATAGATAAACTAGGCATTGTTGGTTTATTTCTCAGCCATAGCACTTCTTATTGGGCATTTACATAATGAGAAACTGTGAAGAGAAAGTGCCAAAATGTTCAAGTAGCAAAAATATGAACTAAAAGTGCTACATTATTCGTGCCCAAACTTTTCAGTTGCCTCGATCAACATGTACGTGGAAAGACATCGGTGATGTGAATTCTTTTTAGGTTGAGGGAGAAGGGCTATTTATACCTAAAATGTAAATGTATCATTATCCTTCAATGCACTTTTTCCAGTTTTGCACACGGGGCATAAGTACTGATAGAGTACAAGTCGAGAAAATACTAAGGAAATATCAAACTGAATGATAAACAAATATTTTTATAATAATAAAAACACGCATAAACTTGTCAGTGATTTATTAAAGAAGCAACACAAAATTTTCAACAATAAATATCATCAGTAATTGTCGTCGTGTAGCCTTCTTCCATCTTCTTTTGTCTTCTGAATATACATGCTTTCTCAACTAATTCCGTCCCCGAATGTCGGAAAATCCCAAAACTATCAATGTAAGACTCCTAACAGTACTTTCTCGAAATTCATCTAAATGTTTTAAAGACACATAATAAGACAGAAATTTCTTGCCAATCTCTTCAGAAATATCGCGTAAAGTAGCAGCAGCAGCCATTATCGATCTAAATGTCGGAGGTTTAGTATTTTGTGGTACCACATGACCTGTAGGCGGAGCCTGGCGTCTGGTCAATTATAAAAACAATTTAAGTAAAGATTTAGAATTGCAATGTTCTTCTGCTTCTTTTCTCAAAATGATACTAAGAGCAACATTACTAAAATCTGACATTTTGTAATTAAATGTTCTAATGCTTATAATACTATGAAAATGCAAGGAAACGATTTTCTTATTATAATTCGAGTCAAATGAGAAAATACACCAAGTTAAAGTGATGGTACATGTATTGGTAACTGTCAACCAGTAATGAGTTATTTAATGACATTCAGACTGTTTATTTTAAATATAAAGTAACATGAACAATACAGTTATCTGGACTTCGGTTATTTCAAAATTTCGATATGAGACTCGCCTGGATTTTCCCATTCCCATTTTTTTCCCTCCTTATTTTATATAAATCAACTACAGATATCTCAATTCAGTTATTTCATTATTTTTTTTATATTTTGACTAAAATTAATTTTCAATCCCTTACTTTGAAATTTACTCTATTTTGAGGTAGTTCATGAACAAAACATCTTTAGGAACTTAATTCATGAACAATTTATGAACTTTTATGAACACTAAAATATTCATTTATAATAATAGATAAAACTTAGGCTTATATGACCTTTTGTGAACGTTAAATTCATAATGTCACATGATCAGTTTCCACCATTTTGTTGCCTGAATTTTTTTGCACATGTTATTCAGCAATTTTTGAGAAGTTTAAGTAGCAAATAAGAAGGAAACATTTATCATACTACAGCAAGGAATGGGTTAAAAGGAACATGAGGGCACTGAATATTAAACAAGTAATTATGGTGTTGTCATCATCATTCATTTTAAAAAATACAGAATCCTAGAATTTCAAATGTCACAAGTTTTCATGACCCTGAAGAAAGGTTAGTATCTGAATTTAAATGTTGAGATAAAAGTAAATTATATATTCACTTATAATAATGTTTTGTATTTTATGCAGCAATTGTTTTTCTTCTTATTATGCCCACACCCCACTCTGAGTTAGCTGTTTTTTTAGCTCACCTGTCACAAAGTGACAAGGTGAGCTTTTGTGATCGCGCGGTGTCCGTTGTCCGTGCGTGCGTCAGTCCGTAAACTTTTGCTTGTGACCACTCTAGAGGTCACATTTTTCATGGGATCTCTATGAAAGTTGGTCAGAATATTCACCTTGATGATATCTAGGTCAAGTTCGAAACTGGGTCACGTGCCGATAAAAACTAGGTCAGTAGGTCTTAAAATAGAAAAACCTTGTGACCTCTCTAGAGGCCATATATTTCAAAAGATCTTCATGAAAATTGGTCAGAATGTTCACCTTGATGATATCTAGGTCAAGGTCGAAACTGGGTCACGTGTGGTCAAAAACTAGGTCAGTAGGTCTAAAAATAGAAAAACCTTGTGACCTCTCTAGAGGCCATATATTTCACAAGATCTTCATGAAAATTGGTCAGAACGTTCACCTTGATGATAACTAGATTAAGTTTGAAACTGGGTCACGTGACATCAAAAACTAGGTCAGTAGGTCAAATAATAGAAAAACATTGTGACCTCTCTAAAGGCCATATTTTTCATGGAATCTGTATGAAAGTTGGTCTGAATGTTCATCTTGATGATATCTAGATCAAGTTTGAAACTGGGTCACGTGCAGTCAAAAACTAGGTCAGTAGGTCTAAAAATAGAAAAACATTGTGACCTCTCTAGAGGCCATATATTTCATGAGATCTTCATGAAAATTGGTCAGAATGTTCATCTTGATGATATCTAGGTCAAGTTTGAAAGTGGGTCACGTGCCCTCAAAAACTAGGTCAGTAGGTCAAATAATAGAAAAACCTTGTGACCGCTCTAGAGGCCATATTTTTCATGGGATCTGTATGAAAGTTGGTCTGAATGTTCATCTTCATGATATCTAGGTCAAGTTCAAAACTGGGTCACGTGCCTTCAAAAACTAGGTCAGTAGGTCAATTAATAGAAAAACTTTGTGACCTCTCTAAAGGCCATATTTTTCATGGGATCTGTATGAAAATTGGTCTGAATGTTCACCTTGATGATGTCTAGGTCAGTTTCGAAACTGGGTCACGTGCGGTCAAAAACTAGGCCAGTAGGTATAAGGTATAAAAATAGAAAAACCTTGTGACCTCTCTAGAGGCCATATTTTTCATGAGATCTTCATGAAAATTAGTGAGAATGTTCACCTTGATGATATCTAGATAAAATTCAAAACAGGGTCACGTACCTTTGAAAACTAGGTCAATAGGTCAAATAATAGAAAAACCTTGTGACCTCTCTAGAGACCTTATTTTTCAATGGATCTTCATGAAAATTGGTCAGAATTTTTATCTTGATAATATCTAGGTCAAGTTCAAAATTGGGTCACATGAGCTCAAAAACTAGGTCACTATGTCAAATAATAGAAAAAAGGACGACCTACTCAAAACTAGGTCATGTGGGAAGAGGTGAGCGATTCAGGACCATCATGGTCCTCTTGTCTTATGTCATTGTACCCCCCGACAACAAAGTTGTAAGGGGGGGTATACTGGTTTCAGGTTGTCTGTCTGTCTGTCTGTCTGTCTGTCCGTCTGGTCGTCTGTCCGTAGACGCAATCTTGTGCGCACCATCTCTCCTTATCCCCTTGACAGAATTTAATGAAACTTCACACAAGTGATCAGTACCAACAGTAGTTGTGCATGGGGCATGTTAGGTTCTTTTAGAAAAAAAATTGCAGAGTTATGGGACTTTGTTTTTTTGTTACTATATACATAGACACAATCTTGTGCGCACCATCTCTCCTTATCCCCTTGACACAATTTAATGAAACTTCACACAAGTGATCAGTACCAACAGCAGTTGTGCATGGGGCATGTTAGGTTCTTTTAGAAAAAAAATTTGCAGAGTTATGGGACTTTGTTTTTTTGTTACTATACTATATACATAGACACAATCTTGTGCGCACCATCTCTCCTCATCCCCTTGACACAATTTAATGAAACTTCACACAAGTGATCAGTAACAAGAGTAGTTGTGCATGGGGCATGTTAGGTTCTTTCAGAAAAAAAATTTGCAGCGTTATGGGACTTTGTTTTTTTGTTACTATACTATATACATAGACACACTCTTGTGCGCACCATCTCTCCTCATCCCCTTGACACAATTTAATGAAACTTCACACAAGTGATCAGTAACAACAGTAGTTGTGCATGGGGCATGTTAGGTTCTTTCAGTGACAAAAATTGCAGAGTTATGGGACTTTGTTTCTGGTTAACATACTATGTACCTACAGTCTGCATATGCAGTCTTGTGCGTGCCTAATCTACCAAACCCTTACACACAATTTAATGAAACTTCACACAAGTGATCAGTACCAACCCATGTTGTGCATGCTGCATGTTACATTCTTTTAGATAAATATTCTGTATAGTTATGGGACTTTGTTTTTTGTTACTGTACTATATACTATATACTATACTGTATACATACAGTCTATATACATACAGTCCAACATAATTATGCAATCTTGTGTGTGTCAAATTGCAATGTACTGTGTCAGTGCATGCGGGGGGTACATTCATCACCTTTAGTGATAGCTCTAGTTTGTCAGGGGGGAGTACATTTTAAGAAATGTAAAATGAAACAGAACCTTTCTTGAACTGTTTAAGAACTACTGTTATGGAGCAGTTCCTGACTAGTTCTTGAAAAATAGTTCAAGAAATATTCTTACATTGTTCAAGAACACGTCAAGAACATTTTAAGAACTGTTAAATGAAAATTTTATTGAACTTTTTAAGAAAAACTGTTCTAGAATTGTTCTTGAAATAAAGTTTAAGAATGTTTCTTAACTTTCATCAGAAAGAACATTTTCATTTCTTAAAATGTACCTGAACTATTCTGGTAGTGTTCAGGAATACTTCATGTAACTTTCTACCAGAACAATCCAAGAATATTTCTTGAACTGTTTATGAAAATTTCGCAGGGGCTGTTCTTCATCTGTTCATCTTATGTTCAAGAACCTCTCAATAACAGTTTAAGAAATGTTAAATGGGACACTTTCAGGAACCTTTCAGGGACAGGTTAAGAACTTTAGCTCATGAACAGTTCATGAATTGTACTTGTACTGAATCCCATGAAGTGTTCAAGAACAATTCAAGAACAGAAGTTCTTTAACTGTTAAAGAACTTCTGTAAGGAACATTTTAAGAACAGAGAATTCTTGAAATTTGTCTCGTTTAACATTTCTTAAGAAGTCGTGTACGAGAACACTTTAAGAACACTTTAGACACTGTTCTAGAACTTTGTTCATGAACTCTGCAAGAATTGTTCATGAACTGCTCTTTAAAATTTCGCAGGGGCAGTTCATTTTAATGAATTGTTTTACCTTTAATTTTATTTTATGATAATCATAAATAACTTTCGTAGATCGCAAAATGAATATAATATATCATTAAATAGAATTAGGGATTATATCATATTGTTTATGATATCACTAAATCATTTTTAAGATATCATTAGATTAATTATTGTTATCTTAAATTTGATTTTAGGATATCATTAAATGAATTATTAATATCCAAAAATAAAGACTATTTTTTTTTTATATCTTAAAATGGATTTTTTTTTGGATATCTTGAAATGGACTTTATGATATCATTACAAAAATTAAAATCTTACAATGATACTGTTGTAGATGGACTATTGTTATCCATGAATCGAGTTTCTAGATATCATAAAATCAAACATATTTTGAAATATCCTAAAATGATTTGTTTATATCATTAAACGTATTTGGTTATAAATTGCACTGATTTATAAACATTAACTTAATAACAGACTGTTCCATTATTACTGGTATCGAAACTGAACTATAAAAAAAATGTATCAGTGATTTTTATACGCCTGTTTTGAAGATTCCTAATGAGTTTGGGGCCTGTGGCCAGAAGGTCAAGGTCACAGAGACTTGACATAATAGCAACTTTTTCAGGATGACTTAGCACTACTTGAGGAGGATCCCAATTGATTTTGGGGTTAGTTGCTCAAAGGTCAAGGTCACAGGGATACACCCCCCACATTTATGTTTTTTAACTCTCAGTTGAATTCAGTTTCTTGATATTGTATCTTAGCACCCTGCACTATTGTCTGCATACCCACCACCACACCTCTATACACACAAACATACTTTTTTTCTTTCAGTTATCCTTTCCCTCAGCCATCCCTCTCCCCCACATACATACCCACCTAACAATTAATTGCTGATGATCATTTTTACTGGCTAATATGCCCTGTTAGGCAGAGCTCTTGTTGCATTTTTCCAGATCTAATTCTGCTGTTTTACCCCCATTTCAATTCAACATGGAAACTTCTCTTGCAACAAAACACATTTAAACAAATTTAAATGCCACTATACTGATGTTTTTTATCATTAGAATCTAGCACTTTTGACAGAAAGCTGTGCAAATCAAGATATTGTGAATGAAAAAAAAAACAACCTTCCATTTCATTTTTTATACACCCATTTGAAAAATGGGATGTATTATGGGAACGCCCCTGGCGGGCGGGCGGCGTCCACAGACTTTGTCCGGAGCATATCTTCTACATGCATGAAGGGATTTTGATGAAACTTTGCACAGTTGTTCATCATCATGAGACGGAATGCCGTGCGCAAAAGCCAGGTCCCTAGGTCTAAGGTCAAGGTCACACTTAGAGGTCAAAGGTCAAATTCAAGAATGACTTTGTCCGGAGCATATCTTCTTCATGCATGGAGGGATTTTGATGAAAGTTGGCACAATTGTTCATCATCATGAGACAGAGTGTCATGCGCAAGAACCAGGTCCCTAGGTCTAAGGTCAAGGTCACACTTAGAGGTCAAAGGATACAAGAAAGAAAACTTTGTCCGGAGCATATCTTCTTCATGCATGGAGGAATTTTGATATAACTTGGCACAAATGTTCACCACCACGAGGCGGAGTGTCATGCGCAAGAACAAGGTCCCTAGGTCTAAGGTCAAGGTCACACTTAGAGGCCAAAGGTCAGATACAAGAATGACTTTGATCCGGAAGGCATTTCTTCTCATCTCAGTCGATGGAGGGAATTTTTTGATGTAACTTGGCACAATTATACACCATCATGAGAGAAGTGTCATGCGCAGTTCCCTTCTTTAGAATTACTTCCCTTTGTTGTTACTATAAATAGCTTATATTGTAACTTTTTCATTACTAGTCGTAGGGAAAAATGAGACCACTTTTCTGTAGTACAACATGCATGCTACATCCAATTATGAGGTGTATTTTGACCAATCTCTACCTGGTAAAGATTTTTGTGTGGACTTACAATTTTTTTTTGGATTTTTTTTTTTTTTTTAAGATTATCTTCCCTTAGTTGTTACTATAAATAACTTATATTGTTACTTTTTTATAATTGACAGTAGAGAAAAAACAAGACCACTTTTCTGTGGTACAACATAGATGTTACTTTCAAATTTTAGGTGTATTTTAAGGTATCTCTACCTGGTAAGGAGTTTTTTTTTGGACTTAGCAAAACAAATGACTTACAATGATTACTAAACAACCACAAAATTAAAATTCCATTTGCAAATACAGGTGCTAGAGTAAAGAAATTTGCTGTGACAGGCGTATATTGTGACATTCTGGCACTCTTGTTTGTTCTTTTATTTCTCATCAATTTCAGAATTTTATGTTCACTGATAATTGCAGTTCAGAAAGATGCAGGTCTGAAATACCATTATGACGAAGCTACACCGCTTCATCATGTACCAGGTGTCAACATGGACACCGAGGGCTACTTTCCCTGAAACCAATCACCATTTATTTATTTTCTAAGTCTTTTTCTCACTTTTGTTGTATTAGAATGCTTCCAGATGAGGAATGATAAATCAATCTGGCCACCTAAAGCCACTTATGCTTAATGAAATTACACTTTTCCAGAAGAAGGCCCCTCTGTGGTCATAGGTTTGTACTTTTTGTCTAGTGTTTAGCAACCTGTAATGAAACAAATAGAAAAAGAAAATTTTGATCTGACCATTTCAGAGATATCAAACTCTCTTGTGATTTAGAAATTTAGTTACTTAGATCCATTACAAGGAACTTTGTTTGATAACACCAGAATCCTTTCAGCTGTCCTAATTCCTCATTTTTC
Source organism: Mercenaria mercenaria (assembly GCF_021730395.1). Lineage (NCBI taxonomy): Eukaryota > Metazoa > Mollusca > Bivalvia > Venerida > Veneridae > Mercenaria > Mercenaria mercenaria. The sequence goes on along the minus strand of NC_069361.1, from coordinate 14,485,006 downwards.
TTCATTTATGTATAACCACAGGACACTATAAATAATTTACAAACTGACCAGTCAGTCCCTGTACACCAGGAAATGTAATCAGAGTCTGGTTAAAGTAGTTTAGTTGCCATGGTTGTATAGAATAATCAAATTACTTGTATTCCTACACCCTGGAAACCATTTCCTCCAGTTTTCAAAGCAGCATGCTACTCAATTCAATACATATCACCATTTGATCGCAATTTTTGTGGGCAGCAAAGAGTGCCCACAGATTTACCATACCACAAATTTACGGTCAAAATTCTTATCCGAAACCGAACAACAAGTAGTTCCATGTCCTCCATAAATTTTACGTAAATTCAAGTCTGTTTAACTTTCAGAAAGCTTCTGAGATTCAACTTTATCAAAAATACATTGCTTACGTACAAGAGAGAAGGAACAACAACTTTTGAAGTGTCATTGTCTATTTACTCAAAGAATACAAGTAAAATAATATTGAAACTCAAATGTTCCTGTCAGTGACTTTGTCATGGTCAGTGATCATGCCATGGTCAGTGATTGTGTCATTGTCAGTGATCATGCCATGGTCAGTGATTGTGTCATGGTCATTGATTGTGTCATGGCCAGTGGTTGTGTCATTGTCAGTGATTGTGTCATGGTCAGTGATCATATCATGGTCAGTGATTGTGTCATGTCATGGTCAGTGATTGTGTCATGGTCAGTGATCATTTCATGGTCAGTGATCATGTCATGGTCAGCAATGATGTCATTGTAACCTGTTTTGTGCAAACTAAGCTTATTTACCACAAAGTACAAGAAATGCTCCTTTGACTTTGCCAATTTTTGTAACAGAACCTCTGTGAAAAAGGTTCATGAACAAATTCATGAAATAGTTCATGAATAAATATTCATGAGAATCAAAATTTATGTTTCATGAATTTCGATATTCATGAACTTGTTCATTTGTAATTCATGAACAAGTTCATGAATATCGAAATTCATGAAACATAAATTTTGATTCTCATGAATATTTATTCATGAACTATTTCATGAATTTGTTCATGAATTTGAATTCATGAACTATTTTTGTTAAAAAAAAAAAAAAAAAAAGGTTTCATGAACAAATTCATGAACTAGTTAAGGTCACCTGGTAGGAGTGTAACACTATAATGAAACATGAGAGATCTGCATGTGATGGAATTCTTTGAACAATTTCGGTAGAGCTTGATAGAAGAAAAAATCCTGTATAAAAGGTTCATTAACATTGGCCTAGTAGTTTCAGAGATGTTGTTTAAAAGAAATTGTAGGATGAACAGACAGCGATCCTTACTGGCTCAACCTGGCACCTTGTGCAAGGGAAGCTAAAAGTAAATTTCTTAACTGGCGACTGACCATTTGCAACATTCTAACTAAGCACAGAGTCTCAAAGAGTACAATTTACAAAACTGAAGAATGCTATGGTTCACAACAAAGTTTTATTTTCCCTTCATTGGTGTCATTCCACCCTCAACAAATGACATGTTGAGTAAAAACAGTAAACTAAGTTTAGAGTGGGATTGGGAGCATAATTATAAGAAGTAAACAATTTCTGTATAAAATACAAAACATTAAGTTAAACAATGTATAATTTACTTTAATATCAAGATTGAAATTCATATACTAGCTTTGCTTCAGGGTCGTGAAAACTTGTGACATTTTAAAAGGATTATATAGTTCTTAAAATAAACGATTTATGACAACACCATAATTACTTACTTGATATTCAGTATACTCATGTTCCTTTTAAACCATTTCTAACTGTAGCATGATAAATATTTCCTTGTTATTTGCTCAAAAATTGCTGAATCACATGTGCAAAAAATTTCCCAGCATGCAACAAAATAATGGAAACTGATCATGTGACATTATGAATTTAATGTTCATGAACATTCATGAAGAGTTCATGAACTTATTCATTATTGTAAAAGGTAATAAACCTAAGTTTTATGTTTAATGAATGAACAGTTCAGAAACTCACAGTTGGGTTCAAGATCTGGTACTGAACTAGAAAAAGGTTTTGAATTTTAGTACTTTTAATGAACTTGTGTTCAGGAACAACTTTGGTTCTTAGTCTTACAACAGTAGCTGTTCAGGAACTGGTAAAGTTCTGTAAGATCTTGAACTTTTGCAGTTTTTGAACCAATGGTCAAGAACCATCATTGTTCTAGAACCACAGTCTAAGAACTGTTATGCTGGTTCAGGAACAGTTCTTTAAGTTCTTCAGAAGTTCTTGAATGTTCAAGAACTTAATGCTAGTTCTAGAAAATCTTTTTCAAGGGAAAACCATAATCCTGTAGTTCCTGAATCACAATTTCAATCATTATCTGAATTTCATTTTCAAGTTCATGGATTTCTTAAATTATTTAATGGATTTTCTGAAATGTTCATGAACTACATTTACAAGTTCATGAAATGAAAGTAATATTCTTGAACTTGAGAGTTCATGAATTTAAGTAAGTGAAATTTTCCTTGTAGTTCATGAACTTTTTTTGATAATTCATGAAATAACTTATGAATTCTTACAAATTAATGAATAAATTCATGAAGTTCATGAACCTATTTCACAGGAGAATTAACTTGAACTGCCAGTAACTCTGGAAATCGGAATTACTTTTAAGCACCTGTAAGAAAATAATTATTTAAGAAACAACCAGTGATAATTCCAGCATGAAATAGCTAAATCATTGACAGAAGCAAGAAAAAATGTTTCATTGATATTTCCAATACACTACATAGCCCTCATAGCCATAGACTGAATTGACTGAGAAATATTCATGAAGCATTCACACTTCAGCCTGATACTTACACTGCTTGATTAATAGTCTCTGTTTCAGTTATCAAAGTTTGCACAGTTTTTGTGAAAATACACATTATGTCCTTATGTTGGCTAACTCAAACTTCCCTTTTACTGAATTTACATTGAAGCTCTGTATCTCGAATTCCAAGGGGTTGAGCGTTTTACTTCGAGATAACCGAAATTTGACTGAAGGGCCAGGCCATTTTGACAGCAAAGATAGTTTTATTAATTGAAGAACTAAGAAGAAACCTAAGGAACCTTTGAATAAGTCACCTTAGGCTTGTTGAATGCATGAATGATATGATATCATATCAATTGAAAATATGGTTTTACAAATGTGGAATAGACATAACGTTTGTGCCATTCAGGTATGAAATACAATGTCAGGGGGTCCCCAACATATCAAATACAGCCTTGTGTTTCATCCTAAATAACTGCATTTCAGCTCATTTATATTGTTGTGGTTGATCTAGTTTTGCATAGTATTTTCAAATCTATAAAAGACCAGATTGTTAGCATACAAGCAGCAATTGTTCTGGGTAGCATATATTCCTTGACCAATGTCTGGTAATATAAATATCTCATTGGAGAATGGAGAATTGATGTGCTTAAAAAATTAAAGTAAATATTAATTAATTAATATATTGCTGCATATAGGATTATTGGAGGAAATGCATTAGGACTGTAAATATTGATATTTGTCTTTTACATTTCAGAAGTTTGTGGCAATATAACCAGACAATGACACATCAGACAAGAATCTGGTACACAACTACACTGTGATTCCACCAAATATGTCGAATGGCACAACTACATTGTGTTTCCTCCAAATATGATTGAATGGCACAACTACATTGTGTTTCTGCCAAATATGATTAAATGGCACAAATACATTGTGTTTCTGCCAAATATGATTGAATGGCACAACTACATTGTGTTTCCACTAAACATGGTTGAATGGCAAAATTACAATGTGATTCCACCAAACATGGTTGAATGGCACATTCCACCAAACATTATTGCATGACACAACTACACAGTGATTCCACCAAAACATGATTGAATGACACCAGTAACTGCCAAATTACCATAAGCCACTGAAAGGTAAGTGAAACTGAGAACATTTCCGAGTACCTTTCAGGATGGATGTACAAAGTTTGTTTAGATGAAAAAATAATTCATAGCATTTGTTTAATCGTACTGATGTTGAAATTTTCTTTGAAGGTTCTGTTTTATTCTATAAATTGATCTTCTTGCTGTCAGAGATTAAAGAAAATTTAAGTTTTTTATGATAGCTGTATTAAAGTGGACTTATATGTGGGATAAGCTTAATTTAAAGGACTCTACTAAGTCAAATCTGTATTTAGCTGCCAGTAAAGGAATTGAACAATCTGGCTGCTTAAGACAGGTGGCTGTTTAAGAGATGTTAATACATATGGCTGCAAAGGCTAATTCAAATGCCAGTCTTTATTCATGTCTGCAGTCAGTACCATTTCAAATTGGCACTGATAATCTAAATATTGCCAGGAATTTAAGTGCCCATTGATAGAAGCAAACAGACATTCTCGATTGCAATAGAAGTCCAAAATCTATTGATTATTTCAATTACCTGCATAAGGCTTCTGCTTTGGATCACAAATGTATTCTGAACTTGAATTTGGCAAAAACTCCTACTATTATTTGGTAGAACATAATCTGCCTTTCATAAAGGAAATGAACACAATATTGTTGTAACTCATACAGGCAATTAGCAACACAAGGGTTTAAAGCAATACTATCATATCTCATAGGCATGGGCAATACAGGGTTTGAACATGATACTATCATATCCCATAGACAGTGGGCAGTATGAGGTTCGAACATAATACTGTCATATCTCATAGGCAATGGGCAATACAGGGTTTGAACATAATACTATCATATCTCATAGGCAATGGGCAATACATGGTTTGAACATAATACTCTCATATTCCATAGGCAATTGGCAAAACAGTGTTTGAACATAATACTATCATATCTCATAGGCAATGGGCAATACATGGTTTGAACATAATACTATCATATCTCATAGGCAGTGGGCAATACAGGGTTTGAACGTAATACTTTCAGATCTCATAGGCAATGGGCAATACAGGGTTTGAACGTAATACTATCATATCTCATAGACAATGGGCAATACGAGGTTTGAACATAATACATAATACTATCATATCCCATAGGCAATTGGCAATACAGGGTTTGAATGTAATACTATCATATCTCATAGGCAATGGGCAATACATGGTTTGAACGTAATACTATCATATCTCATAGGCAATGGGAAGTACAAGGTTTGAATGTAATACTATCATATCTCATAGACAATGGGCAGTGATGAGATATGATAGACAATGGGCAGTGCAAGGTTTGAACACAAGTCTGGAATGGGCAGTGCAAAGGTTGAATGTAATACTGTCCTAATTAGAATAGGCAATTGGCAGTATGAGGTTTGAATGCAACACTGTCATAATTGATACAGGGAATTTTGGCAGTGCGAGGTTTGAATGCAGTATTGTTGTATTTTATATCAGCAATGGGAATGCAATACTGTATACTCACTTACATGAACAATAGGCATTATGCGTGACAAAAGTATTACTGTTGTATCTCATAAAGGGAATGGTAGTGCAAGGTGTTAATACAATATATAATGCTGTAATTCACAGGGAATGGGGAGTACAAAGGGTTGATTTCAATACTGTTTGAACTAATATAGGCAATAGGCAATATGAGAGTTGAACGCAGCACTGTCGTAACTCAAATAGACGTTTGCACTATGAGGATTGTACGCTTCACTGTCTTATCTTATATAGGCAATGGGCAGTACAAGGGTTGAAAATATTACTGTCGTAACTCAAAAAGGGAATGGTAGTGCAAGGTTTGAATGCAATAATGTCATCACTCATATAGGCAATTGGCAGTATGAGGGTTGAACTCAATACCGTCGTAACTCACATTATGAAAGAAAAATTGTTACAGAAATATCTGAAATTATTTTAACATGTTTCCTTATGATTAAGAAATAATTAGAATAATTTAATTTATTTTACTTAGGTTTTTTGTGCAACCACTTCTACAGCTGATATTAAACCATATTAATTAACAACTAATTCCTGATGATATCCATCTCAGTGATGGTTATGATAGAGGAGAAGCCAGTTTCACTTTTAATCTCAAGTGACAACCAAGTTAGCTACTGGTACCATTTTACACATCTTTCCTATTATTCGGGCAGAGAGCAATTTTATACTTCCTTCACTCGAAGTGGGCCCTCTACTACAACACTACTGTAAGAACAATATTTCTATCTGTTAGCAACAAAGAATCTTGATCTGTTTGGAATCATTGCAAAATATTCAGTGATTCCTAAACAAGTGTGAGCCCAGCAGCATAGCTAAATAGGGAAAGCGCAGATCTACGGATCTTGGGTTTATGAGTTTGATCCCTGTTGAGATGTATGACAATTTGATAGAAGACATTGTGTCAGAAGTCATGACATCCTCCACCTCTGTTTCATGTTGAGAAGTTGGCAGTTAGTTTATACTTATTTATTTTAGCTCTGTTATGATGAAAGCTTGAAGCTTATTTGAATCACTCTCCAGTCCAGTCCAGCCCTCTTCCTTGAAAACCCAGAACTGGTGCTGTATGAAAGAGCGTGGTGGTGACTGCAGTTTGCAGTAACTGTGGAGAACATGTAAGTGCTGGTACATTATCCACAAACATTGGTCAGGTTAACTGCATGGCCTCCGTTACGTAACTGAAATACTGATGAAAAACGGCACTAAACCCCGTGTGAAATTAACTTTTATTCAGAGCAACAATTATTCAGGAAAACAAAACGAGGATGAATACTCTTTGACCATAAAGAAAGAATAAATATCTGAGTTTATGCAAGAGATGCATTTGAGGGTTCAAGACTTAGCCTGGGGTAATCAATCCTTTCATGTGACTGGCTTAAATAAGAGAAGTGGTTCTACTCAGATACCAGCCCATGATGAAATATTAATTTCAAGATGGGCAACTGGGGCTCTTCTCTGCTCTCAAAAGTGGGAAAGTTGCCATATTACCTATAATTATGTTGCTGTGACATGTTATCCCTGCGAAATAATAATTTTTGAGTAAAGCATTTTCACTTCACATATTTGGATATTTTCTCAGCATGATTTTTGATTAGCTACTATATATATATATAATACCTATACCGTAGAAGTGGGCAGATATACGTTTCATCTATAGATTCAATCCGTAAAGGACCGTAGAAAGTGAGCAGATTTTAACTAAAAGTTGGCAGACTAATGTATCTGGAATGAAAGAATTGCCGATTTACGGAAGGGTGGTGATTTATACATATTATATTAACAGTCTGAACTTGTCTCATTCCTGCTGTTACTGGCTATATAATATTATGTTTCCAAGTATAGGACAGTAATTATCCAGTCATTCAAACTTTTCTAGGAAAATGTTAAAACCTTTTAAAATCTTAAAATTATTAGCTTACTTTTAGTTCACCTGGGCTCAAAGTGAGCTATTGTGATTGTCCATGTCAACCATTATCATTGTTGTGCATTGTCAACAGTTTGACTATTAACACTGTAGAATTCACATTTTGGTCCAGTCTTAATGAAACTTAGTCAGAACATTATCCTTAATAAAATCTCAGACGAGTACATTACAGGGTCATCTGGGTTCAAATACTAGGTCACAGTTTTAAAACTTTCATTGTCGGAACATTTGTCGCAATGAAATCAAGGTACAGTTTGAAACTGGGTTATTTGAGTTAAGAAACCAGATCTTTAGGTAAAATATCATGGAGAAACATTGTTAACACTCTCGAAGCCCTGTTTTCTAAATGATCATTATAAATCTTTGCCAGAATGAAATCTAGATGAGATTAGAAATTGAAAACTACATCACTAGGTTAAATCATACAAAAAACATTGTAAACACTCAAGAGACCACATTTTCTACTTGATCTTGATAAAACTTTCTTAGAATGTTTGTCTCTATGAAATCTGGATTAAGTTCAAAACTGGGTAGCATTAGGTCAAAAACTAGGTCACTAGGTCAAACAATAGGACAACTTCTTAACACTCTAGAGGGCACATTTTTCACTTATTCATCATCAGTCTTTGTCAGAATGTTTGTCTTTGTCTACATGAAAATTCAGTCAACACAAAACTGGATTGCATGAGGTCTTTGAAATCTAGGATAAATTTGTAGCTGTGTCGATTCATTTAAAAAAAACCACAGGCAATCAGAGAAAGATTTGGTTAATGATCTACTAGATTTACATAAAACTTGGTCAGAATGTTTGTCTCTATGAAATCAGGGCCAAACTATTTACTAGATTTCCTGAGGCATGAGGACAGTTGACTGATACTGGGCCATCACAGCCCTCTTGTTATAGCTTGAGAGGCTTCAGTTTATCATAAATACTGTCACTTCTTCCATATCCCAAATAAGTATGAGTTAATTGAAATCATTAATACCCACCTACCTTTTCATTTCAAAAAGGCCAAATTCCTAAAATATACAGGTCAATGAAAAGAACAGTTTCAATGATTTCACTGGATTGGAAGTATGCAAAGTCAGAGGGACACAGACGAACAGACAGGAGGAAACCCAGTGACATTGAAAAGAGAGACATTCAGACAAACAGAGTGAGAGACAGACAAACATATTGATAGACAAACAGAATGGGAGACAGAAAGACTAGAAACAGATAAAGGATGATGACAATATCAAGTTCTCCATTATTCAGGATATAACTTTGTCCTGTTAAAACCACACACCCATTTGATAGTCACTGGAGCTCTGAAATATTAGAAAAAGTTCCAAGTCACTGCTCAAAATTGTCATCACACTGGCAATAAAAGAACCAGGTTTCTTTTCATTTAGAACCATATGAGACTGCATGCAGCAGAAAGTCATAAAAGAACTGTAAATGTGGCATTAGGGATTACATTTCCAGACATTATTGCTCCATTTTTCATGGAAACACAGGAAGGCAAATAAATGCTGCATATAAAGTTATATTGTTTTAGGGTGACAGGAATAAGGAAATTTGGCCAGACTGTTTGCTTGATCAAAGGTCAAACACAAGATCACTAAGTCACATCATACAAAAACCTTGTAAACACAAAATAGGCCACATTTCATACCAGATTTACATGAAACCTGTTCAGACTATTTTGCTTCGTAAATGCAACATGTTCTCCTTGATCTACATGAAACATAGAATATTTGACAATGATACCTGTACAAATTTTGATGTCTATCTATCTATCTATCTATCTATCTATCTTCAGGGATCCGGACATTTGCCCCCCAGGACATTTGCCCCCCAATGAAAAAGTGGACTGCTGGACATTTGCCCCCCAGTTGAAATGGTAGATAGGACATTTGCCCCCCAGTGCTTATTTCTGAAACGGACATTTGCCCCCCAATAGTTTTGTCCCCCAGTGATTTTTTGGGAACTTGATACAAGACATTCGTCATATTTTAGGGGACAATGGCTTTGTTTTATACAATTTTGTAGTAGATAATTGCCAAATTAACAAGTTTGAGTGTTAAAAACATTGCACTAATTAAGAAATTATATCACTGTTATGAACACTTTTATTACTCAATAATAGGCTATTATTTACCTTAACACCTGAAAGTAATTTACATATTTATTATCTTCATATACTGCTTAACTCCCCTTTTGAGTATTATTAGCAGATGCGCAGTCAGTGCAAGAGAAAGATTTTTACAAAAGTATTGACAGTGTGATGTCAAAGTGATAAAGTGAGACTGAAAAAAGTTAAAAGTGTTAGATATACAGAATGATGTACTTATTTTTCTCAGGCAAGCAATACAGAACCTTCACGGTCCTCTTGTTTTATGCTAATGGTGTTATTACCCTCCAAATTTATTTTCAAATATTGGTCATTCCTTCTTATTGTCAATTCTTTTGTTGCATTAATTTTCTGGTTGTGTATGCTGTGCTGGGTATATTCAGGGATAAATGGATTTTTTATTTTTGAAAGAATTCCAGATTATGTTTTAAAACACTCACAGGCTTATATAATCTAATGACATAGATAATCAAAGAAAAATTGTGCCTGCCTGAAGTGTGAATTCTTGATCAGTCTAATGCTTAGAGCATGAATATTTGACCAGAGAGTATTGGAAATAGCTATGAAATATCTCACTGACCACCATGTCCATATTGGTAAGGAATAAATCTTTTTCCTGCTTCATTTAGTAGATTGCTTTCTTGGCAATATAATTGACCTTACGCTAGTGTTGACTGACAGGTTCCAACTGACCAATCAGATAACAGAACTGATAAGCCTTGTTGTTAGCCGCCATTTTGTCCGTCAAACTTAGTGCCGGACTCCATTTAGACTTAGAGAATCGCTGGATAGCAAGGACTCGTCAAAACGATTTCATCGTTTAGCCGACTCAATAAAAAACTATGATTAATGTAAGATTATTTTAATGAGTCTAATCAACAATTTTCCAGGCGCTCAAAGTTTTGACTTAGCACTCAGTGTGTGCTTTCGTTCTAAATTTCATTTTAATAGACAGCGTAAACTTCGTCTAAAATTCCAGAAAAAATAGCATATTTCGTATAAAGAAGATAATTATGTTCTTAAACAAAAAATTATACATTCATTCTGTATACTTTATAAAGAAATTTGGTAGGCTCAAACATTGTTTTAAGCTGCGATGCGCCGGTATATGTCTTGAAATATGAGTATGGACTATATCATCGCCTTGGACTATATCTTATTTATTTATCATTTACACGTTTTAATTCTAATAAGAGAACTTTCTTTACTTATACTTAAAACACATCATGTCTAAGTATTAGACATTAAATGCTATGTATCTGAATAATGCTGAACAATGATATGAGCATCTTAAATGAGTTCCGGTATTTCGAAATCCGACGTTTCTTAAATGACACAAGTGACAATTTTTACATGTAAATTACCTTATTTAATTTATCTAATTAATTTGAAATAGGATTCAGAATCCACAGTCTGATTTCAACCTTAATTAATAAAAATCAATGTTCTAGTCTGCTTAATATAGTCATACCCTACATGATTTCCGGGAGATCGAAATTTGACGTTTCTATAATGAAAAAGAAATGGACAATTAAAAAAACCCACAAAATCAGCTATAATGGTTTCAGAGATTTCCGTCTTTCTTATGTGTTTTCCGCTCGGCCCCCTGCCTTGTTTAGTTTTTCTCATACTCGGGTGCAGTTCCTGGCTTTTAACAACAACATATCGTTGTTTTTTGTAGAATTTATGTTTCGCTACAGAACGTCCACTTATTAACGATTGTGTTTTGTCTTTTCACTTTAGAAATACGTGTGAATTGAGGTAGCGTACGCCGAAATCAACTAGAATGTCCGGCAAAATATTTCTGCCATCGCCATTTGATTCCTTTGTTTGTCGGGCCTAGCATGAATTGTTCCCCCTTAAAACTGGTAGGCGTGCCCTTACAGAAGAAAAAGGCCTGCTGCGTACTCTTGCTGTGTACATACAGCATATATGATGCGTACATGATGTGTACTGAAATCAATAGTACGCAGGATATACACCGCACATACACCGATAGTACGTTTGTAGTACACTTTTGACATGCAAATGAGCTCTGCCGCGTACTACTTGCTGCGTACATGCTGTGGACTACATAGTACACAGGATGTACGCTGGAGGAATTTAGTATGCGAGAAATAGTATGCAGCATGTACGCGGCACATACACTTTTCACATGCAAATGAGCCTGCGGTGTACTACCCCTGCGGCATACATGCTGTGTACTCCTGCGGCGTACATGCTGTGTACTCCTGGCCCGAGTCCTGCGGCGTACATGCTGTGTACTCCTGTTGCATACATGCTGTGTACTCTTGTGGCGAAACTGCTGTGATAATGTAAATTCCTTACCCCACCAACTTTCGTATGCAAATGCTGATCATTTGGACAGAAAAAAACAGAAAAAAGATAAGTGACATGCATCAATAAGTATTTACCCTTACCAAAATAATGTAGATTGATGTTATCAAATAAATTAGTATGCTTTTCTCCATCCACATTTCAATGAAATAAATCAATTTTTGTAGCATGTAATTTGGTAAACATTGGAAGAAAATGGCGTAACTGCATCAAGGGGAAACAACTTTAATGCAACTAAATATAAGTTTATGATTTATTATAGACGATGTGTGCGTAGTATGTATTTATTTTGATTAAAATCCATCTGAGAACAATCTAGGACTGGAATTATATAAGCATTTATACACTTTTACGTCCGTAAAAAGTAGCGCACCAAAAAATTTTGGATTGATTTTTTCCAATGGGGCAAGCGCAATTAGCCAAAAACGTTCTGAAAATATACGAGCGGCAAATCCGATAAACAACTTTTTAATTTGGTGAGGCCTTAATGAGTTAACATAATGAGCATTAAAGCCTTTATAAAACATGATAGAGTGGTGTTTCGCTTAAGAGTATTCAAATAACAGTGAGAGCTATTAATTCTTCTCATTCGGGCGCTGTTGAGGCATTATTATCTTGGTAATTATTTCATGTATTACAAAATGTAATGCAACGAAGTTCAAATAAGGCTTTTCAATTATCCAAGTTAGAAAGCTCCAGGATTAATTCAAAATGAAAAAGAATATATTTTTACACTGCATGCAAGGTGCAGCTCAGAAATCACTAAGATGTAAGCTTCACAAATGAACATTGCAAATAGTTTGGCAAATTTTTATTGTTCAGAATACCGGTAATCTGAACTATTCTATGCTATTAAGATAAAAGTTACTTGGAAATCAAGTTCTTGCTTCCAAAAAAAAAAAATGTACAAATCCTTCCTGCATGAAGTCCCTCCCGCGTATATGAAGTTTACTTCAGACTTTAACTTATAAAAAAAAAACTAAGTATAAATGCCAAAAGAAATTGTACAAGTCTTTCCTGCGTATATGAAGTGTACTGCACAAATTTCAAAGTATCTGCGGTGTACATGCAGTGTACTATTTTCTTGTACAAGTCCCTCCTGCGTACATGCAGTGTACTCCTTAAATTTTCAGAGTCTGTGCTGCGTACTTGAAGTGTACTAGTGACCTCCTGCGTACATGCTGTGTACTCGTCGAAATAGTACACGGCATGTACGCGGCATGCGGTGTATGTAAAATGTACTCCTCTGGCGTACTACTGTGTTCGCGGCATATACACAGCAAATACGCAGCATGTACGCCACAGAGGCTTGCTTCTGTAAGGGTGGCTACAGGCTATCTGGCGTAAGGTCAATTGTAACACACCTGAGGTTTTTTCCAGTAGGTTAGGTTAAAGTGTTCCAAGGTCTTCTAAGTAGCCCAAGAGAATAATGTTCTTTGTTCTTTATGGTTGGAACTTTGTTTGTCCTATTTATAACAATAAGCCAGATCATTGACAAGTTTGATTAGTTTTGGTCTGTCATAGAAAAAACAGGCACAAACTATATAAATAATATGATATTTTTATTTTTTATTAACAGAATGAGACATTATTATTGAACTGCAACCCATATTCCATTACCAGACACTAAGTCAGAATGTATACGGCTGCTGCTCTCAGACTTTTCAGGAAAAGTAAGTACCACTTTCGGAGGGCCCTGATTGTTTTGAATCAATATGGCAATGGTCAAGGTCACATTGATTTGGATACTGAAAATAGTTTCTGGACATTTAGTTATGAAGTATAACAGCTACAGATTTCAGACTACACAATGACTCAATACTACTATAGGAGGGTTCCTGATGCCATGGGCTCAACTGAAAATAAGTTGTTCCATCCATTCCAGGTGGGGAATTTCATCGTCTACCCACACTAAACAAGTAATGTAATGGCCACTGCCAGTTATAACCATACTTTTTTGTTGCCTTTACTATCATATTTGCATTTTAATGAAATGGCAACTACATACACACTTTAAATACTTGCACGGCCATGTCTTTTGTAATTTACTGACTTGACCATTGCGGCTAATTAGTGGCCATTTAGCTTCTAATGTCACAATTAACTTTTATCTGTCATGAATATTTCCAACAGACTCCCATACTTCTGGCATCAGTAATACTTTTACAGTCCTTAGTCATCAATAAATGAGCCGTGCCATGGGAAAACCAACATAGTGGGTATGCGACCAGCATGGATCCAGACCAGCCTGCGCATCCGCACAGTCTGGTCAGGATCCATGCTGTTCGCTAATAGTTTCTCCAATTCCAATAGGCTTTAAAAGCGAACAGCATGGAGCCTGACCAGACTGCGCGGATGCGCAGGCTGGTCTGGATCCATGCTGGTCGCATACCCACTATGTTGGTTTTCCCATGGCACGGCTCAAATCTTATTTCTTGTATACAGGATAGGAGTTTCCAGTGTCTTCAGTAATTCTGACAAAACTGACTCATGAATTATGAAAATGACATCATAATAAAAAGCTTCATTAAATTTTTCTGCAACAAAACAATGCCAAAAAAAGACATTTTTATATTTCATGTCTTGTATTTTTTGTAGAATAAAATGTGCAAAGAAAAGAATATCACTTACTGCAGGACTGGTGCGAATGGCAGTATCCAGATCTTGGGTAATGCTCGGTGTTTAAACTGGACAAAGCTTCATTATCACCTAAACGGTTACCATGAAGCCGGATATTGCTGTCTTCAACTACAACGAGTGAATGATTCTGGTTATACTTTTCTGGCTACTTCCACATTATTTCCACTTCACAGATGCAGTCTTTGCCATGTACTGATATATATCTTCATAATTCTCATTTCTTAGGCCTGGAAATGTCTCGGTACATATTTTCATTGACTCTTCTTTTGTGGCTCTGTATGCCAACTTTCAAAATAATTTTGCAGAAATGTTTCTTGGGTGATTAAGGGCCATCATGGCTATCTTGTTTATAACATGAACTGTCATGTGTAATAAGGGCTGAATAGGTGTCGAAATTAGGGAGATGATGACATTATGGGACGGAATGGGACAGGGTGGATGAGAATAGACAAGACATGCAGGATGATATTGGATGGGACTGGACTGTACTGGACTGGACTGGACTGGATGAGAAGAGGCAAGACAGGCAGGATGATATTGAATGGGGCTGGACTGGACTGGACTGGACTGGATAAGAAGAGGCAAGCCAGGCAGGATGATATTGGATGGGACTGGAATGGACTGGACTGGACTGGACAGGATGGGACAGACTGGACTGGACAGGACTGGATGAGAAGAGGCAAGCCAGGCAGGGTGATAACAGTAATTGCTTCGTTATTCTTGGAGATAACTAATTACATGATGATAAAACCAAAAAATCATTTGATAATCACCTTGTTGCTCATGTCAGTAAAAAAAAGTTTGAAGGATGACAGAAGTTCTACCATTACCATCAATGTTTCTTGTTATTATTGTCTTGGAAGGAGTATGTTTTATTTTATACAATAAAAGATACATGCATATATGATTTTTTTATGTAACCAGGTAATTTATCACTAAAGTAAGACCAATACCAAATAGAGAATTATTTTATTTACAGTCTTACCTAACAAGTATAATTTAGGGGCCAGGTGGTAAAGGTGGCTGACTTTGAATCACTTGTGGATCACCAGTGTGGGTTTAAATCTTGCTTTGGATGTAGAACTATTCATGACTTAAATTGTGTCAGCCTGACTCTAAAACACAATAAAAAAATCAATATAGGGCAAGTATGTGGTTGACTTGCCATGCAACTTTTAGAACTTGCTTTTTATGGGCACTGTTTTATGTTTGTGGTTACTTTTATATCTTTTGATTATTCAGATTTACCTTCAAATTGATCATTAAACATTCATTCACATTATCTCAGTAAATTTGATTTTAAATTTTTTTACCCATTGTTTATTGGCACCATGCTCTGAAGACTCAGTTCATGTTGACTAGAGCTACTTCCTCTCTGTTTGATCTTTCAAGTACGGTAGTTATTTGCTAACCTTTACCCTGCTAAATTTCTAAAATGAACTGACCTATCATTCAATTTGGGCAGTACCATTCATTATTTGAAGGGGTGTTCACTGAAAATTTACTGACCGAAGAGCGAACTGTGCGGACCAAGATCAGCCTATATGCAGACATGCAGGCTGATCTTGGTCTGCAATGGCCGCAAAGGCAAAATCACTTGCTGCCAGCAAGCTAAAGGTTAATAAAATAACAATCAAACTTTAACCTCCGTTTCAGGCAAGTCTATTTTAATTTTTCTTTTTTTACTGATACAGTTTTAGCTCACCTATCACAAAGTGACAAGGTGAGCTATTGTGACCGCTTGATGTCCGTCGTCCGTCGTGCATCAACAATTTCTAAAAAAAATCTTCTTCTTGAAAACCACTGGGCAGACTTACACCAAACTTCACAGGAATGATCCTTGGGTGGCCCCCTTTCAAAATTATTCAAAGAATTGAATTCCATGCAGAACTCAAAACTTTAAAAATCTTCTTGTCCAAAACCACAGGGCCTAGGGCTTTAATATCTGGTGTGTAGCATCATCTAGTGGTCCTCTACCAAAATTGTTCAAATTATCCCCCTAGGGTCAAATATGGCCCCGCCCCGGGGGTCACATGGTTTATATAGACTTATATAGGAAAAAAAGTTTAAAAATCTTCTTGTCTGAAACCACAACACTTAGACCTTTGATATTTGATTTGTAGCATTGTCTTATGGTCCTCAACCAAAATTGTTCAAATTGTACCCCTTGGGTGAAAAGAGGCCCTGCCCTGAGGGTCCCAAGTTTTATATAGACTTATATTGCAAAAAGCTTTAAAAATCTTCTTGTCTGAAACCATATGACCTAGGCTTTTGATATTTGGTATGATGCATTGTCTAGTAGTCCTCTACCAAAATTATTCAAATTATGCCCCTGGGGTTAAAAGAGGCCCCGCCCTGGGGTCACTTAGTTATTATGTGAGTTATATAGGAAAAATACTTAAAAAAATTATCTGATCCTATTTCCAAGACTGTTTAATTATAATTACCTGATGACCGCAAGTAATATGTTGTCACTTGACTGTGACCTTGACTTACTGACCTACTTTCTTGTTTTTTAAGAGACAGCCTTGAAATTTTGATGACATACACAGTTTTGCACACAAATTGTAAAACTGAATTTCATTGACCATGAATGTGACCTACTGACTTTCTTAATATTTTATCATCAGTTTGACATTTGAAACATGTAGCTCATATTACTCAGGTGAGCGATCCAGGGTCATCACGGCCCTCTTGTTTGCAGTACTGTTCGTTACTGTTACATACTACTGGATACTAAACACTAGTCTCAAAAAGTTGTCCCCCCTTAAATAAAAAAGTTTGTCATTGTAAAGAAATGAAAATAAACAGTTTTCAGTATAGCTAGAAAACCATGCAGAATCTAGTTATGTGAAATTTCAGTATTTGGACATACAAAGGTATTAACAGTTCTTTGTAAATGGTGAATTTTAAAAGGTGTTGAACTGTCTGGAAGTGTGCCCACTTCATTGCAGTTCTTTTCTGGAATTCAAGGAAAATACCAGTAGATTGACAATCATTCCGTAGAATAATCTATATATTTTAAAAATTATGCTATTCAATTTTCTTGTAAAACAATTCTGCTATAAATTGGTGATGCACAAATTTCTTTTTAAAACAGTTAACATTGTGCCATGTCATTGTTTATTCCTAGTCAAGTACTTATGTGATTTTCATTTGCTACTTTTTCTTTTAATCCTTTTTGATTCTTCTTATATTTTTAAAGCAAAAACCTGTCAATAAACTTAAACTGAAAATGAGGAAGGAGTTATGTATATTGCCATACTTGGAAGTCCTAGTCAATAAATCCTGCTTTGAACATTTGTCATTTGTGTCCTGCTTCCCAACATAAGGAAATTTAAAGATTTACTATTGTTGGTTGGCTACCAAATTGATTTTGGACCTTGCACGCAACATTTGTTATGATGCGCTAAATCCAGGAGATATAATTAAGGATACTATTAAGAAAGCTCTTAAACTTTTCAAAGGAATTCCAGCTATTCCAGCCAAAGTCAGCCATTTCCTTTGTGTTTTTAACCATTACCCTGCTAAATTTCTAAAATGGAATGGTCCATCATTCAATTTGGGCAATACCATTTATTATTTAAAGGGATGTTCAATGAAAATTTACCTACTGAATAGCGAACAGTGCAGATTATGATCAGCCGGCACCGTCTGCACTGGTCGCAAAGGCAGAATCATTTGCCGCCAGCAGGCTAAAAGTTAATGACTTCCCTTTAGTATGATAAAATAATTCATTTAATTTTTTTTCTCGCCAGTTAAAACTAAAATTACTTAAAATCTTTAAAATACAGCTATAAATATCTGAAAGCAATTATGATTATAGATTTCCAGACATTTTTAAACTTTGTATCTCTTCTTCATTTATATAATATGCATGTGATTGTTTGATATATAATGCTGCCGTACTTTGGATATTGGTAACTCTGTTACAATTTCTGATACTGTCAGCTGCCTTTTGGATATGGGATCCTAATAGAAAAGAAAATGCTTGCTAAATTTATTCTCTATTTTATTATTATATCAATATTCAGGCTAGTTAATTTTAATTCTAGCCACTCATCTGATTAATAACATCACTTCATTGTTCTAACTCAGCAGAAAATGGACAAGACTTTATAGTCATTTGAAACATAACACAGTAAAGTATTATACTAATAGGCTTCTTTTGCCTAGAAATGTAAATATTATTCATAAAAACAACATTAAAGAGATGTCCAGATCTCAGTTCATGAATTAATGCTCCATTTTCCCACATTATCTCAATTCACATGGATCATTTCCTATTAATGGATTTCTGGAAGCAGACTTGTACACGAACTTTTGCAGTTAAAAATTAGGCATTATTTTGTCTACATGTTACAAGAAGGTTACAACAGAAGAAAATTCTAAAGAAATTAATGTAAAAAATAAGATTGTAAAAGCAAATTTTCAAATGATTAACATGATTTTCTGCTGAATGTTTTCAAATTATTGTGCCTGAAAATTTTATTCAGATTATATGCTTTACATTGATTTTCAGAATACCTTTTTGGGATACACAGCCCCTTTTATGCGTTGCCATAGTTAAAAAAACTGAAAAAGCTGCAAAAGACTTCCTCTCCTGAATGTTTGATGGATCTTCTCTGAACTTGGTCTATAGCATCCTTGCATGGACCTCTCTCAGACTGATTTATTTTGGTTCTGCTTTACCCCATTTAGGGGCTGCCAGAACTAAAATTAGAAATAAGAAGAAGAAAAAAAGCTGCACACAACCAGATTTATGTAAAAATTTTCGAAATTTTAGGAACAGTAATAGATTGTACATTTGAGAAACTTTTTATGTACAATATCACTATTTTAGTCAATAAAATATGTAGAAAACATGGCTGCTGAAAGGGATCAAATACGGCGGTTGGGAGGCAATTCCCGATGGCCGCTGGCCGCGGATGGGAGGTGACTGCTGAATAAAGTGATGAAATAGAGGAAATCCATCAGGGGAGTCACAAAATGACCATTGAACAGAGGTGATGCTGATCGGAGGTGACCCTTAGTACAGGTTAGACTGTATGTAGAAAACTCAAAAGTGCTTGTCATGTTAAAGAAATTAATAGAAAATAGAAGAAATTAAGCTGTACTTAATATCATATAGGTAAAGATATTTATTTCAACAATGCTAGTTAAACATTTTGTCTTTCTTTCATTTGTTGCTGTCTGTTGAAATTATGATGTTGATCTGGATGTATAACTGTCCCTTTAAATGACATCTTTTCTTGAGTCGCTTGATGGATCTTCAACAGCAACATTGCATGGATCAAAGCAAAGTCAGTTGTTAAGTTCCTCCTCACAATGTCATGATTTCCTAGGCCTATTTGGGCCATTTGTATAATCCAGACATTGAAAAAGAAGTGAGTGTAAAAGTTGCTGTCTACAACACATTTGGGGAACTGCATGTCATTTAGTGAAGCAAAAACAACTACCAGTAAAATAAACTACATAGATGCAAAACTCCCTGATGCTTTGGAGACTGCATTTGGAATAATGGTTTCCAATTTATTACACACAAAGCACTTACAGGGAACTTCACTGATAACATCAAAATCCTTTCAGCTGTCCTAATTCCTCATTTTTCTTCATTTATGTATAACCACGGGACACTATAAATAATTTACAAACTGACCAGTCAGTCCCTCTACACCAGGAAATGTAATCAGAGTCTGGTTAAAGTAGTTTAGCTGCCATGGTTGTATAGAATAATCAAATCACTTGTATTCCTACAGCCTGGAAACCATTTCCTCCAATTTTCAAACCAGCATGCTACTCAGTTTAATACATATCACCATTTGATCACAATTTTCTGTGACTTTACTTCACTGTCAACACATTTAAAAAAATTTTTTTTTCCATCTATGAGGACAGTATGAATTGATCCATAACAGAATGGCAAAAAAACTTGCAGAATAATTGCATGAAATAACAGAAACAGTGCATGACCGAAGGCAAATGGATGTAGTTTCTGTGATGTTTGTCCGTGTGTTTGTCTGTCATTCTGTCTGGAGCTACCGCTATATCTAAGACAATGGTTTCGATGATAATTCAAAGAATATATACCATAAAAACTCAAATATATTACGTTAGTGTGTATATTATGCACCCCCGATCTTGTATCAAAATCTTGGGAAAATACATAAAGTGGAATATAATAGGCATCGAAAATCGGTCTGAAAATTTTGTTTACAGCCATTTGCAGTATGCAGAACCAGGATGGTCTGATTAAAATAGTAACATCTAAAAATAAATTGATTGGGCTTAATATGTTTGATATATTTCCGTCTACCTTCAAAAATACATTTATAAAGAAGCATTAACAAAATTACTTTGATTATATAATTAAATATGTTTTCCCAGAAAATGATAAAAAGCTATTGTGTTCTGACAATGAGCTACAATTTAGTGACAGCATCTCAGATGTTTATCTGTTTGTCTTCATAACTGAGGCATCTCATGTTATAGTTTCATAAATCCATAAGTTGTGTTTTAATGTCTAAGATACTGGGAAGAAGTAATACCTTTTTAGGTCTTCTGTATTCTCCTTGCACATAGAAAAGTAAACATATTGTCTGCACAGGCACTTAGAGTTCTAATAATCTTAGTTACTCCTTTTAGTACTGGGACATTATTGCAAATGCATCAAAACAAAGATAACAGTAGTTTGAAAATCAATAGATTTTGAAGACATTGAACTGTCCGAGAGTGTGGCCCATTTATGCAGTCCTTTTCCAGAATCTAATGTATATATTAGTAAATTGACAACTATTTTGTAGAGTAATATAGATGTTTTATCTGCTTTTCAATTTTCATGTAATTAAACAACACTTTATTATTATTATTTGGTGTTGTTTGAATTTTATTTTTTTCTAAATACGGGGCTAACTGTTAAAAAGAGAACTGAAGTATATCCTTAGGACGGCCAGCACATATTTATGCAATCTCGCCAGGCACATGTATATTTTTGACAACACAGAAAATGATGTCGCTCGACCTTCAGCTATTTCCGGAAGTAAATAAAATGAAAGTAGAAATGCTAAACTTGAAAACGAAAGCCGCATTTTGATTCGTAGATAGTCAGGGGTCAGGCGCAGGGGTCACCCCGTCTAAATGTATGCGCGTGGACTTCTTTTTTTTTTTTCTTTTTTTTTTTTTTGCTATCGGGGAGCCAATTTTCAGCACTTTATTACGAATTGAAATTACCTGGGCTTTAGTACAGCATGTCAGCTTTTAATCTATGAAAAAATAGTTGAGCTTTGGATAAACAGAAATCCCACAGGGGTCCGTAACGGACCAAGGGTACATTGATAATTTTGGAACTTCATCAAATCGCTCAAAATGTCATTTTTGATGTTGTCTGAGAGTGTGAGTATATGACTCAGATGTAAGATATAACCGTATTTGAGAGCTGCAGACCTACACATTTCGGAAATATTTTCAAAATAAGTTTCGTGTAATAAATGTTGTTTCTACGGAAGCGTGAAAGGGCCATCAGACGCTAATACGTTTTAGTACGTTAAGGCTGCGAAAAGGATATACAGATTTCTAAAATTCATTTTAGTTTAGCCATTTTTGTCTCAAACGTCAATTTTCTACAGACGTGTTAAAAAATGTTGAAAAGGCACTGATTTTTAGATAAAAAATGATTTCTCTAATAACCT
This sequence comes from Mercenaria mercenaria, assembly GCF_021730395.1. Lineage (NCBI taxonomy): Eukaryota > Metazoa > Mollusca > Bivalvia > Venerida > Veneridae > Mercenaria > Mercenaria mercenaria. Next base: position 14,462,867 of record NC_069361.1, on the reverse strand, counting down.
TAGGACAGCCAGCACATATTTATGCAATCTCGCCAGGCACATGTATATTTTTGACAACACAGAAATAATGTCACTCGACCTTCAGCTATTTCCGGAAGTAAATAAAATGAAAGTAGAAATGCTAAACTTGAAAACGAAAGCCGCATTTTGATTCGTAGATAGTCAGGGGTCAAGCGCAGGGGTCACCCCGTCTAAATGTATGCGCGTGGACTTCTTTTTTTTTTTTCTTTTTTTTTTTTTTTGCTATTTGGGAGCCAATTTTCAGCACTTTATTACGAATTGAAATTACCTGGGCTTTAGTACAGCATATCAGCTTTTAATCTATGAAAAATAGTTGAGCTCTGGATAAACAGAAATCCTACAGGGGTCCGTAACGGACCAAGGTACATTGATAATTTTGGAACTTCATCAGATCGCTCAAAATGTCATTTTTGATGTTGTCTGAGAGTGTGAGTATATGACTCAGATGTAAGATATAACCATATTTGAGAGCTGCAGACCTACACATTTCGGAAATATTTTCAAAATAAGTTTCGTGTAATAAATGTTGTTTCTACGGAAGCGTGAAAGGGCCATCAGAGGCTAATACATTTTAGTACATTAAGGCTGCGGAAAGGATATAAGCCACAAGATAGAACAAAAAAGAACAGATTTATTCAGACTTGTACATAGTCTACAATTCACATTATTTACCTTTATACTGTTGACAGAGCTTGGGGCAGGCTTTTTCTGTATTTTTATGCATGCTTAACATCAGAAACCCCCCTTATGAAAAACCTTCCCTATTGTCAGTGTGTGGTCAGTTTATGTCCAGTGTGTTTCCAGTCAATAATACTCTAAAATCCAGTTACTTGCCAGCCTATTTCCAGAGCTGACAATAAACTGATCCAGTGTGTTGCCACTGAATAACCATCATGTGTCCATGTGCTTGTCAGCTGATTTCCAGACCTGAAAACCAGCTGTAAAATTTAACTTCCAGTCTGCTGTCAGTTTATATACAGTTTGTTGACAGTGATGTTTGTAATGACGTTTTAACAAAATTTCATTGATTTTTCATATAAAACTATTTGAAGGAGCTAAATTATATAGAGGTATCTGGAAATAAACACTGACAACAATCTGGCAACAAACTGGTATGCAATGTCAATCTGGCAACACATTGGATACACAACTGACAACAAGCGGCTTTTTGGACTTTCCAGTCTGTTGTTCTTGTATTGTCAGTGCACAGCCAGTCAACTGGAAATATTTTTCTGACAACACACTGGCATATAGCCAGTGTGTTGTCATTGTATTGTCAGTGTATAGTCAGTCACAACATGCCAGGCTCTCTTACATGGACAAGAGAAACACTTTAGCAAACTATCATTATTTAAAGTTTTAACTAAATTCCTTTATGCAGTACAAAGTTATGAGCACTTATACATTAGTGTTTTTTTATTTTAGGTTTTAACGCCGTTTTTCAACAGTATTTCAGTCATGTAACAGCGGGTATACATTAGTGTGGCAGATGGACTAGTTTTGTTTGTTTGTTTTGGGTTTAATGCTGTTTTTCAACAGTATTTCAGTCATGTAACAGGGGGCAGTTAACCTAACCAGTGTTCCTGAATTCTGTACCAGTATAAACCTGTTCTCTGTAAGTAACTGCCAACTTCCCCACATGAATCAGAGGTGGATGACTAATGATTTCAGACACAATGTCATTTATCAAATAGTCACAGAGAACATAAGGCCCCGTCCTAAGATCGAGCTCGCAACCCCATGATCCGTAGATCGACGCTCTACCTACTGAGCTAAAGATGGACTAGTATCCCAATATATCGCTTACTACTCAGTGTTACTAATTTTTTTATTTCCCCCCTACGAAAATTGTCTTTATTACCATTGTATTGTCATAGCATTGTCAGTGTATGGGAAGTTTGTTTCCAGTTTAGTGTCAGTATATATTTTTTTCTATTTATCCTTATTAATGTTTAATATGAATTTTAATGTGACTTAAAACCTTCATTTGCTTGTGACTCAATTTTAATACCAATTAAGATCTGCAATATTTCAGTTATCAATAATATAATATTGAAACCAAAGGAAATTTGACAAAGATTATGGTAAATCTGCAAGTTTAATTTTACAGGGTAGTGAAAATACATGACTTTTAAAATTTCTGTATCTGTTTAGCAAAAATACTTGTTGCGGACAGAATCTGTGTTACAATGAAAACAAGTAACTGTAAAATGATGAAAAAGTACCTTTACAATGTGCCCATCAGTGCTGGAAAACTGTTGAAAACTGAAAATAGTTTTGGAGGGAAAAATGCAACACTTGGCCATTTTGATAAGGTGTCTTGTAATATTTGTTTTGCTGTGAAAATTGCTAAGATGGGTATATTGCCAGTGTATTGCCATTGTGTGGCCAGTGCATTGGCAGAATCTGCTCTGAGTTAATTTATATGCAATGTACTGTCAGACAGACAGAAAATCCATACAATATTGTCACTTATGTAATTTTTATCTCGATTATTCAAAGAATAGAAGTTACTGGACATGCCCCTATGTTTTTTTTTGTTTTTTTTTTTTTTTACAAAATTATAGATTGAAACTAATTACACACTTGTTCAATGTCATGACCTGACATGTACTAAGCAGGTCCCAAAACTATACTTTTTTCCAAGATTAAGCCCCTTTTTCCACATAGCATTTTTTGCTTAAGTTTTTGTATGCAAGCTGGTATCTCAGTACTCATTCAATTCGATTATAGAAATTATGTTTTTTATTTCCAGTTTCTTGCCATTTTCCTGCCAGATTTCTTCCAGACACTGGAAACAAGCTGACAATATTGTCAGCGTGTTTACATGCTGATTGTAATGAGCCAGTTTATTGTCATATAGTTTGCAGATTATTCCCAGAAACTGGAAATAATATGGAAATAGTGTCCATATTATTTTCAGCTAAACTTTTTTTCTTGGAAGTTTGTTCCCATATAGGAGTCAGATTATTTCCAGTTACCTTTTTTTTTTGACAGACTGTTGCCAGATCATTGACAGTTACCTTGCAGCTTAATGCCAGCTTGTTTCCATATTTCATTTTCATAAGGGCCCTCTTAAAAATTATTTGAAAACAGCTGAAAGATTTTTTTTAAACTTGGCTTATGTACATCCTGACTTTTTACAACAGTTTATCTAACATTCTGATTCTACAGTTTTTAGCAAAGGTGACTCTGTTTAAACCTGTCAAGACAAAATTTTAAGTTGAATTTCCCAAGGAGGTATTGCTTAAGTGGACAATACACTCACTGTTTGTGAACAGAATCATGTGAATGAAATTAATGAAGTGCTCTATCATGAACTGCTTAATGGACTTTTCACAAAACTTGGACAGAAGCATCCTAAACTTAATTGCATCTGGTTGAAATGGTTCTGCTTGATTGAGTGTAGGGGTTACCACATCTTAAAATAGAAAAAAAAAACTCTCCAGTCATGTCTTTCTATGAACCTGAACTTACCCTTTTTGTATTATAGGTTTCAGTAAATAAAGCTGTTCATTTTTTCGAAGCCATCTAACAGTGAAATATGAAATATTTCATAAACTTGTTAAGTTTTTGTTTATTTCCCTAAACATGCAACCCTTTAAATCAAATTTTAATAAATTTCTCATAAGCCAAATCAATCTATTTTGCAAAAATCATCAAACTATAAGGTATAGTTCTGCATGTAAGTTGATCGACTGTTCAGTAATGACGTAATGTGATTTATCCTGTAACATTAAAACCAGGACCGGTCATATGGAAAATGAAATTATCCTACTTATAAAATGTCATATTGTACATACATTTATGAATACAGCAACATTACTTTCTTTCTAAATATAAAAAATGATTAAAAAAATGTGTACATATGAAATAATTCCAAATAATGCCTTCTTTTCTGGAAATTTGGGATTCTTTTAAATCATGGGGGTAAGAACATGTATCCATAATATATTTTGTTTAATTGACCACATATGATATGTTGATTTGAAATTGTGAAGAGTTCCATTGAAATTAACTTCTAATTGCAGAAGTTTTTACAAAATTGTGATAAGCATATTTCTGAATTTTAAAAAAAATACGCTTTAATCAAATTATGCATGGAAGAAAAAATTGATCTGAACATCAGAACTACCTTAATATACATTCAATTTCAATAATGCAAAATAGATTTTATGACAAGTTTTAAAAGGTAACATGCAAATGAATAATTTATCACGTATAAGAGGGAGGATATAGAAGTAAGTGGAAAACTTATATCAATCAAAATAGTGGTTTGGATGTGTATATAAAATTTTGATTGCATAATTATTCTCTTTTGTTCACCATATAGGTGGCACTTCAAGGTTCACCTCACATGTTAAATTTTTTTAAACTCATTGGTGCAAAGTCATCTTTTGTCAGTTAAAATTACAACAAATGTGACTTACGTCTGTCAAGTTACTATATTGGATTGCTTGTAAATGTTACGGCCAATTAGTTTCCACTAGTAGGAATATCGTCAGGTTTCCTGCAGTTATTCATTCAGGAAAGCAACTTATTCATTAACTGAAGCTGGGGAAAAATATCTCAATATATTCATTTCCATTATTGACACAGTGGTCAGTCGGAAATGACCGATATTTCATTGATATTCCCAGAACAATTCACAGTGCCAGGCAGGGTCAAAAATATCTTGATCTTGGCATTAGATTGATATGCAAATATCCATGAAGAATTCACACTTCAGGCTGGGATCAGTTGCCTCTGTTCGCATAAAAGTACTTAGCAGAGTTTTCATAGACTTTGTAAAAGTACAAGAACTCTAACAATACACTGATGGTACTTGTGGAATATATACTTTTTTATTGAAAATATGGTGTCAAAATATAGATTGGTAATATAATTTTTTACACAAAATTCATGCTCTTTTATTTCCTCATTCTGAGTCCCAATGTATAAGATATAAACAAGTTTAAATCATGAAGTGTTAAAAAAACCAGCAGATTATGGCAGTCAAGAAAGGAAAACAAACATTTAAATCCTGCTGTCAAAAGTCTTGCAATTGAACCATCAGTAAAAACTGGTAAGAAGAAATGAGAACCACTTTTGCATATATAATCACTGGTCTGTCAGCTGAACATAGTATTTTTGAAACAAAATACAACCTGAAGTCAACCACATGTATTATGTGTGAAACAGTTTGGATCGAGTAATTGCAAAACAGGTAACGGTTTTGATTTACTGTAAGTAACGGTTTGGATAGCAACTAAATTCGAGTGTATATCAAAATCCCCTTGATCAAAATCCCCTCCACTGAAAAATTACTGGGTGTTACAAAATCCCCTTCATACTTTTGCAGAGGGTATCATAATCCCCTCTGTGATTTTCATTATAGATATATAGATACAAGTGCTCCAAATTAAATTATGTTTGCTAAAGGCATTGTATTTACGTGCTTTATGCAATAGACTTTTAAATTGTGTATAGGTTGTATTTGAACTTGATGAAATAAGTAAAAATCACAGAGGGGATTATGATACCCCCTGCAAAAGTATGAAGGGGATTTTGTAACACCCTGTCATTTTTCAGTGGAGGGGATTTTGATCAAGGGGATTTTGGTTACAAGTTTTAACAATAACATTTTTTAAGATTGCCTACAGTTAAGAAATTATGTCTCATTAGATCTGAATAATGTGTTTTAAATAAATTAGAAATTAAAAAAAGAAAAATATAAGTAAATAAAGAATTTTTATGTGTCTTCAGATTTCAGTTGTCCATAACATTTTGATGTTACATTAACTGGTTGTAAAAGATGAAACAGACAGGGTGACAGAGAGACAGACAGGGCGACAGAGAGACAGACAGGGTGACAGAGAGACAGACAGGGCCACAGAGAGACAGGCAGGGCCACAGAGAGACAGAGACAGGGCGGCAGAGAGACAGACAGGGTGACAGAGAGACAGGCAGGGCAACAGGGAGACAGACAGGGTGACAGAGAGACAGACAGGGCAACAGAGAGACAGACAAGGCAACAGAGAGACAGACAGGGTGACAGAGAGACAGACAGGGCAACAGAGAGACAGGCAGGGAACTGCAGAGCGTAGATGAAACATACAGGACGACAGACGGGGTAAAAGAGAGAAAGCAAGGCTGACAGACAGATGGGACATCAGTGAGACAGAAAGAAAAACAGACAGACCCAATTCAGTCCAACCCAGACTCAAACCCTGACAGGACCAGACTAACAAAAACAGTCATAGAGGCATATACAGACAGGGTGGCAGAGAGAGACAGACATACATACAGCCAGGCAGACACAGACATACACACGGACAGGGAGACAGAGAGAGGCAGACATACATACAGCCAGGCAGACACAGACATTCATAAAGACAGGGAGACAGAGAGAGACAGACATACATACAGCCAGGCAGACACAGACATACATAAAGACAGGGAGACAGAGAGAGACAGACAGACACACAGCCAGGCAAACACAGACATATATAAAGACAGGGAGACAGAGAAAGACAGACAGACACACAGCCAGGCAAACACAGACATACACACAGACAGGGAGACAGAGAGAGACAGACATACACACAGACAGGGAGACAGGGGGACACAGACATACACACATATTTCCAACAGGGGTACCTTGGGTCTTCCTCTACTGTCAAATGTTTGAAGGTTGCTTAATATGACCTATAATTGTATAATTATGTCATTGCAAAGTTTAATATAAATAAAAGCTGTAGGTCAATGTAATTATCTATGATCTCTAATTCCTTGAAGTGTTTACATACAGAAAACAATCTTTACTTCCTTTGACAGAATTCAGTTCTATATAAATGCTTTGACTTGAAAGAGAATGAACAAATTTAACACATGTACAAGTGACATTTTCCTTTTAATGCTATTGATTCCTTACATGTTCAAAACATAATCATGTCTAAATAAATGGAACTTATTGGAGAAAGAGCTGTATATATATTGGAAGTCAATAGCTGATAAACCTTTTTAGAATAATGGCCGTTTATTTCCTGTTTTTGTCAAAAGGAAATTAATCCCCTTTAATGACTAACATTAATCCTGTAGAAATAGGAAATTGTAGATAATGTGACAGGTTAGTTAGCTGCCAAATTGATTTTGGGCCTAGCATGCAACACTTGTTTCATTCTCCCATCTGTTTGCATGTGGACATTACATTACCAATAGAGGTGTTTCCTTCATTCAAAGTTGGTTGTATCCATCAGTTTTTTACTGTTAAATTAGATTTGATGAGCTTTTCATTCTCTCCATTCTGGGAAGATGCAAGGGGTATATGTCTGTTCTGTTCACTTGTAACTAACTATCTTGTGGTTGTCTCTTCACAGAGGCTGTGTAACAGGGTGCTGGCTCACCATTCTCTGTTTCCTAATGTTTTCCTACATGTCTTTTGTCTGTCCTGGCTCACCATTACATATTTGCATGTAGAGCAGTAACTGTTATGGATACTATATAGCAGGGTCCTGACCCTATATTCACTGGTGTCTAGTTTTTAGCTCACCATCATCAGATGGTGGGCGATTCAAATCACTCTGCGTCCGTGGTCCGTCATTCCGTCCGTGCGTGCGTCCGTCCGTTAACAATTTCTCGTTATCGCATCTCCTCAGAAACTACTGGGGGGATTTTGACCAAACTTTGTCAGAATGATGTATTGGCACCCTAGTTGTGCCCCCCTGAAAATCAGACTGGTTCAACAATTTATGAGTGAGTTATGGCCCTTGGTTTATTTCTATAATTTACATAGATTTATTTAGGGAAAAACTTTGAAAATCTTCTTGTCCAAAACCACAGAGCCTAGGGCTTTGATATTTGGTATGAAGCATCATCTAGTGGTCCTCTACCAAGATAATTCATATTATTTCCCTGGGGTCAAATATGGCCCCGCCCCGGGGGTCACATGGTTTATATAGACTTATATAGGGAAAAACTTTGAAAAACCTCTTGTCCAAAACCACAGGGCCTAGGGCTTTGATATTTTGTGTGTGACATCAGCTAGTGGTCTTCAACTACGATTGTTCAAATTATCTCCCTAGGGTCAAATATGGCCCCGCGCTGGGGGTCATATGGTTTACATATACTTATATAGGGAAAATCTTCTTGTCCAAACCACAAAGCCTAGGGCTTTGATATTTGTAATGTAGCATCATCTAGTGGTTCTCTACCAAGTTTGTTCAAATTATCCCCGTAGGGTCAAATATGGCCCCGCCCCGGGGTCACATGGTTCATATAGACTTATATAGGGAAAAGCTTTTAAAATCTTCTTGTCAATACCTACAACATTCAAATTTGGACCACATGTATATTTTTGAGTGGCTAGATGAACCTTGACACGAGTTGACCTTGATTTTGACCTAGTGACCTACTTTCACATTTCTGTAGCTACAGTCTTCAAATTTGGACCACATGCATAGTTTTGTGCACTGAAAAAAACTTTGACCTTGACATTGACCTAGTGACCTACTTTCACATTTTTGAAGGTACAGGCTTCAAATTTGGACCACATGCATAATTTCGTGTTCCGAAATGAAATTTGACCTTGATTTTAACCTAGTGACCTACTTTCATATTTCTCAAGCTACAGCCTTCAAATTTGGACCACATGCATAGTTTTGTGTACCGAAACAAACTTTGACCTTTACATTGACCGAGTGACCTACTTTCACATTTTTGAAGGTACAGGCTTCAAATTTGGACCACATGCATAGTTCTGTGTTCTGAAATAAAATTTGGCATTGATTTTGACCTAGTGACCTACTTTCACATTTCTGAAGCTACAGCCTTCAAATTTGGACCACTTGCATAGTTTTGTGTACCGAAATGAACTTTGACCTTAAGATTGACCTAGTGACCTACTTTCACATTTCTGTAGTTACAGGCTTCAAATTTAGACCACATGCATAGGATTGTGTACCACAATAAACTTTGACCTTGACATTGACCTAGTGACCTACTTTACATTTTTGAAGGTACAGGCTTCAGATTTGGACCACATGCATAGTTTGTGTACTGAATGAAATTTGACCTTGATTTGACCTAGTGACCTACTTTCATATTTCTCAAGCTACAGCCTTCAAGTTGGACACTCTGCATGATTTTGTGTACCGAAATAAACTTTGACCTTAAGGTTACTAGTGATCTACTTTCTGATTTCTCAAACTACAGCCTTCAAACTTGTTTGCAAAGCATAGTTTTGTATATAAAGAACTTGTCCTTGAATTGATTAGTGACTACTTTCACATTTCTCAAGCTACAGCTTTCAAATTGGACACATGCACAGTGTTGTTGACGGAAATAGGAAAATTTGACCTTGAGCTAGTCAATAGTCTTGAAATTTGGAACACTCAAAAATGGCACATTGGTGGGCGCCAAGATCACTCTGTGATCTCTTGTTCCTACATGTCTTCTTGCTCTCCAGTGTCAGAATTACATATTCCCATTTACAAAACAGTACCTATTATTCTAAGTCTTTTTAGGAAAATATTAAAACCTTCGTCTGATTGGTTAAATGGTTCATTATTAGCCATACTTCTGATTATTTAACATTGATTTTCAGCAAAAGTTTTGTATGAAGGAAATATTCAAAGGAACATTTTTAATCCTTAACCCTTATCATGCTGGAAGGGAAACAGACATGCAGGATAATGACAATATTATATTCTCCACTATGCCAGGAGATAGCTACTAAAATCAAGATAAAACTACGTGCTGAAATGACAATCCCTTAGAAGCTCACAAAAGTTAGAAATAGTTCAAAGTCCATGCTCAAATACGGTGGTCACACTGGCAGTAAAAAACCAGGTTTCTTTTCTCTTAGAATATAACACCAGACATCATGCAGCAGAAAGTCGTAAAATAACTGTAAATGCTGCATTAGGGATTACAGTTTTAGACATTATTGCTCCATTTTCCATGGAAACATAAAAAGTGTAATTAAACCTGCATCAGAAGTTATTGTTGTGCCTTAGGATGGTAGAAGTAATCTAGTTTCTATTTATGTTCCCTGTTATTATTGTCAGAGGATGTCAGATTAAAATAGGTATGCATTATTTTATACAACCAGGTGTTTTGTCACTGAAGTTAGACCTCAGTAGGGAATTATTTTGATTACACTGTCTCCTCCAACCAGCATGTGGCAGGTTCCTTTTCAAGGGTTATGGATATTCCAATGCAGTGTCGTATACGATTTTATGTTAGTCCGTTCTAAGTGTCAACTCCCCCTCTTGCATCTATATTATGTTATTTCATTATAATAACACAATCATTTTCAAATACATCATACAACTTGGTGATAAGTAAATTATGTACTCTTTTTTGGAAAAGAATTCAGGCATAATTCTATTCCAAAAGTAAGAAAGCGAACAAAAGGCAGTTGTAGAAATGACATGGCAACTTGGATTTTTATGATCTACTGACTCTGGTAATCATTACAATGAGAAAAGATTTACCACATTGTTGTTGCAAAAGTCCTTGCCAGTCTTCCCATATGGGTTTATAATTTTAACATATCAGAGTGATGAACATAGAGGATATTTGTTTGTTTCAGTTAAGATCAAAATATATTTCTGGGAGTGAACACCAGATGCAATATTTTCACGAGTGGTGCAGTCACAAAGGAAAATATAGAAAACAGTGTTCATGGGTGAAATATATTTTGATCTTACAGTCATGTAAAACAAACAAAATTTCTTTTTATTTCATGTTTTTGACTAAATTTACCCATGTTGTAGTTTCTTACCAGTGAAAAATATTTTTCTCTGGGAAAAGACCAGATATATTTTACTCTAATATTTCTATAATTCGCGGAAAAACATGACTGTAATAATAATTATGATATAGAAGATCTTAGAGTGCTGCATACTTTCTCATAATTTATGATGAAATCTTACAATTTTGTTTGCAAGGAATTTAGTTGTTTTGGCAAGAACAATGTTTTATGGGAAAATTGATTAACAGATTTGGATAAAGTAGAAGTACTTCTTATTTTTTACTTTCATGGAGGTAGATTTCACAGAAAACAACTGAGATCATTTTGAAAATGATTATAATCTGAGAAAGGGGCAGTGTTACTTGAATACAGGCATCCATGCGGTTTGCAATAGTAAAGTTACACTACTGAGAATGTCTTTAACTCCTCTGAAATCCTGTAAGCTTTGACAAACTCCTACAAGGTTTATCATTTCTGGAGAGAATTTAAACACCTGCTGTATTCTTTATTTCAATTCTACATTCTGTAACCAGTGCATGTTTTTTTTTTTAAGTACTGGTCATCGCTTTAATAAGTCAAATTGGTTTCCTGTACATGGTAAAGTAATTTGAAAGAGCAGCAAACACTAGTTCCTGAAATCAAAAACACCTCACACTTTTTTAGCTCACCTGAACCAAAGGTTCAGGGTGAGCTATTAGTACAGGGTGGATGGTCCGGCATGTGTCGTCCGTCGTGCGTCGTCCGTCATCCACATTTTTACTTAAACATCTTCTCCTCTGAAACTACTGGTCAGAATAACACCAAATTTGGTCTGTATCATCCTGGTGAGGTCCTCTATCAAGTTAATTTCAAATGGGGGCATTTGACCCCTTTTAGGGGCCGCTAGAGCTAAAAAAAGAAAAACCTTTAAACGACTTCTTCTCATGAACCGCTTGATGGATCTTCATCAAACTTGGTCTGTGCCATCATTATAAGGTCCTCTTCGAAGTTTGTTCAAATGGGGGCACAAAGTTTGTTCAAATGGGGGCACTCCGCTAGAGCTAAAAATAGAAAACCTTGAAACGACATTTTCTCATGAACCGCTTGATGGATCTTCATCAGACATGGTCTGTAGCATCATTATAAGGTCCTCTTCCAGATTTGTTCAAATGGGGGCACTTGGCCCCTTTTAGGAGCCGCTAGAGCTAAAATTAGAAATACCTTTAAACGACTTCTTAACATGAATGGCTGGATTGATCTTCATCAAACTTAGTCCTTAGCATCATTATATGGTCCTCTCCCAATTTGTTCAAATGGGGGCACTTGGCCAATGGGGGCACTTGGCCCCTTTTAGGGGCTGCTAGAGCTTAAAATAGAAAAACCTTTAAATGACTTCTTCTCATGAACCGCTTAATGGATCTTCATCAAACTTGGTCTGTAGCATCATTATAAGGTCCTCTCCCAAGTTTGTTCAAAGGGGGCATTTGGCCCCTTTAAGGGACCCACTAGAGCTAAAAATAGAAAACCCTTTAAACAACTTCTTTTCATGAACTGCTTGATGGATCTTCATCAAACTTGGTATGTAGCATAATTATATGGTCCTCTCCCAAGTTTGTCAAATGGGGGCACTTGACCTCTTTTAGGGGCCGCTAGAGCTAAAAATAGAAATAAAATAAAAGTATTTTTTAATGTAAAATTTAAAAAGAAATTTATTTTTTTTAAATTAGTACTTTGTCACAAGCAAGATCTAATTAGGTCAAAGTTGGCCTCAGATGAGCGACTTAGGCCCACTTGGGCCTCTTGTTTTATATTAATATTCTATTCTTGACTTGCAATATATATCCCTTTGAACATATGACATATGTCTCAGGAATGTACAGAGTAAAACATTCAGTTCTCCATATGGTAATGTATGAAATCGCAGTAAATACTAAATTCTCAGGAATTGTAATTTATACATTGCAGCAAATACTCAATACCCCAGAATGGTAATATACAAATTGCATTAAAGACACAGTACCCCAGAATGGTAATTTACAACATTGCAGCAAAAACATAATACCCTAGAATGATAATACATTTTTTGTACACAACATTGTGCAAAAATGTAAAACTCCTATTCAAAACAGAATTAATACATTACTTAAGGAATAATGATGATTGCGTGAGGAGGAAAGAATAATATAATAAAGTTGGTGCATTTTATTTTGATTCACTGTTTTGAAGACAGCACTGCCTTCATTCATGTTACAGAAAACAAAATCTATCTCTCTACCTAATTACCTGTTTCCATAGTTACAAAATAAGGAAAGCGCATTTTCAGGTACATCTGAGTTAATCACAAATTAGGGAAATGATACATTAAAGCCATAAATGTTGTAATTAATATTATTGATCTGTAATTAATTTCTTGAAGTGTCTTGAAATATCATTCTTTGACAGAATACAATGCTATGTAAATGCTTTGATTAGAAGTTAAAATTGTGCCAAGTCAGTTTGCTAAGAGTATATGTGACATTTTCTATTTTTTCTTTGAATCTTATTGATTATCCTTACATTTTCTAAACAAAAACTTGCCAATTAATCCAAACTATAAGCAAGGAAAGAATACCCTTTGAACAATGGTTTTTTATTTTCCTGTTTTTCCTTAAAAGGAAATTAATCCTTTTTAATGTGGAAAATCAATAGAATTAAAAACACTTTAGCTGGTTGGTCATTTTGGGAATCTATTTGCATGTTAAATCCAGAAGACAGTTTAAAATGGAATGCTAAATTTTACTAAAATATACATGTACATAACTGAAATACTGTTGAAAAATGGTGTTCAACCCAAAATGAACAAACAAACAATAGCAGATTTTCTTTAGAGTTAAAGTCTACAAAGAACTGACATCTTAACACACCACAAACTACTTTTGTACAGTGATTTTGATAGATCTCTGAAATTCTGGTGAATGTTGTTTTCATGCTGCTGTTTCCTGGAGTTGCAATACATCACATTGGTAATATCAATTAGTATCCAGTAAGCAAAGTTGCTGTAAAACATCATCTACTTATATAGTCCAGGTTAATTCCAGGGTTAATGAGAATACCAACTGTTAAATCAGATAACTTCTATGAGGCATTTATAAGCAAATACAAAATTAGATTTATTCCTTCATTAGACCTATGTTAATGGGAATCTGTTGATAAATGCATGGCAGCTTTAACTAATTGTGTCATTACTAATGAAATTTTGTTGGTATTTTCTAGTTTCTGTGTACATATTATTACCTTGTGCAGGTGGTCTGGAAAAGGAGCAGCTCAGAAGCTTCATCACTTTCAGAGGTAATTCCATTTAACCCTTATACCGCTAAATTTCTATAACGAACTTGTCCATCTTTCAATTTGTACAGTATCATTAACTGTTAAAGGGGGTGCTTACCATAAGATACTGACTGAACAACGAACAGTGCAGATCATGATCAGACTGCATGGATGTGCAGGCTGATCATGATCTACACTGGTCGCAAAGGCAGAAACAATAGTGTCCAGCATGATAAGGGTTAAAATCTGTTAATCTGATTCCATGACATATTTCTGAATTTTACAGATGATGGGTCAAGGTCATTACTAACATCTATTGAGGATGGTTGTAAACTGCTGCAACACTAGTAGATGGAAAACGTCATTTAACCTTTACCCTGCTAAATTTTTATAATGGACGTCCATCATTCAATTTGGGCAATACCATTTATTATTCGAAGGAGTGCTGACTGAAAATTTACAGACTGAATAGCGAACAGGGCAGACCATGATCAGCCTGCATGGATGGACAGGCTGATCTTGGTCTGCACTGGTCGCAAAGGCAGAATCACTTTCCGCCAGCAGGCTTTTGGAAGTTACTGTTACAAAATATATTCACACTCTTATTTAAATCACAAGTGACTTATCAGTAACTTTATTTGAAGGAATACTTCTCTAGTATTGTTTAACATAATTATATAACAACATCAGTGTCAAAGACAAACCCATCATCATCATATCACTTGAACTTTTATCTTTAGCTTAAATGTTCTTTTGCAGAGATGGGGATAAGGACTAACAGCCATTTGAAAATTACAGAGATAACTGAGCTTACTAAAATAATAAAAAAGTTTTTGAAAACAAATATTCTGATAGTACGAGATTCAAAATGCTGGCTGTTTTTCAACTCATTAACTATTAAACTCTTACTGAATGGCTTGACAATCAGTGGTCAAAATTATTGCCTGAGGCCATTTAATAAGTGGGGTGTGGGGAGGGGAGGGGTTGGGGGGGGGGGAGGGGTTACATGAAATCATAGATATCATTTCTTCAGGTTTATACTTCAGCATAGCAGACCTCTGTTGAACTATAGACTGGTCAATAGCACGAACCAGGAATTTGTATAGAGTCATGTAATAAATTGCTTTATTATTCTAAACAGTGACCTTCTAGTCATTTGAAACATAATGCAATAACCCAACAAGTTATTTGATTAAATGGCTTCCGTTTTCTGAGAAATGTAAATATTATTCATATAAACAACATTAAAGAGATGTCCAGATCTCAATTCGTGAATTAATGCTCCATTTTCACAGAACTTATATGTATGCTATCTCAAATCAAATGGAACATTTCCGATTAATGGACTTCTGAAATCAGGCTTGTAAATGACCTTGTGCAAAAAAAAAAATAGACAACATTAAGACAGACAGATTAATCGATGATTTTTCTAATGTAAAAAGTCAATTTCTGTGTTATCATTTTTGGGGCGGTGCGTAAGCTCCGCCTCCAATGGAATTAAGACGGGAAAATGAAAGCCCGTCACTTCTTAGTGCAAAACGGCAAAGCGCATCCACTTTCTACATCCTCTCATAAAGAAGAGCACCGAAAACAAAGCGGATGAATATGACCTATATTGCGGCTATTTTAGACTTGTCTGGTTCCCGTCGTACTATGTATTTTAGTACGACAGTGAATGAGGGGCAGGTAAACCAGACTATTTTTACACTCTGACGTCATGAGGGAAAACCCCACTTGGTTTTAATCTGAATTGTCTAAAAATATATACAAGTCAGTGACTTGTAGCCTGGCGGACTACTTTTTAAATTTTTTTCTTAAAACGACGCCATCTTGTTCTTTCCAATAACTGCCAAAAAACATATCTATGCGATTATTATTATAAACTGGACTTTTATTAGGTTCGTGAGACCATGGTACAAATGTATAGTGTATGCATACCATATTTGCAATTACTACATAAAAGTTTTTATAACGGAAACGCTTGAGGAAACGGAAAGTGACTCATGTTAGCATTTGTTCAGGATTTTAGCTTTCTGCAATTCAAATTAGGAAGATATTGCATCTGGAACGGAGTGTTATTGAATAAAATCATCGAGGATACGGGTTGCCTATTTGTTCTGTCAAGCGGCATGATGGCGTGTGTATAAGTCACATCATTTGTTTGCTTGGTGAAGATGGGTAATTCGATAAACAACTGAACTTCGGACAAAATTTTGCATGGCAGCAAATCAAAATTATTCAAGAATGTTAAGCAGAACAGAGAGGTCGGGCAAAAAGTTAAACAAGGTTAGCGTTTGTTTATCAGCTCATATTTTTAGTCCTATCAATAAGACCTGACATAACATATTTTAACATTTTGACGTCTATCTGTTATGTCCGGTCTTATCGGATCGGCATTTATAACATGAAGCCAGAAGTGAACACACATCATGTCACCTTTATTCTTCAAATTACGAACAACATAACCCAGTCCGAAGTGAAAGAACACTACTTACACCGAAAATAATCCTTTTTTCAACTGCATATGTGAATAATTACAAAATAAAAGTTACTTTTCATGTTAAATAAAAATATAGAGTTGTTTCTTTCAACTGTATGTATCGCTGTGTATCTGTGTTATGGTGTGCAACATTGCCGGTATATTCCGAATGTTGTGTAAATACAATTTATTTTGAGAATCAATTTTAGACGAAATATTTTTGCTCTAAATCAGTTGGCAAATAGTTCACGTTGTTTTTTGTCTAAGTCGCATCTAAATATATTATTATCATAACCTGCTGCATATGCTTGAAAAATGGTGGAATGTGTATTGAAAACTCTACACAATTGGCATACATTGAATATAAGGGTTTGTAAAGGTAAATTTAAACGATATATTACTAGAATATGATAAATAACGGTAGGCTAAACTGTTTAAATCTGCGTACATCGTATATTTTACGTTTGAGAAAATGCTACATTCTACGTATTAGGGCCCTTTTAGACGTTACAATGCAGATTAAAAATGAAATATAAATTAATGAATGTTGAAGGTAAAATGAGCATGTACATTGGACTACTCTTATTTTATAATATTTTTGATTTATTTCAACTTTAGGCTCTATTCAATAATTTACCTGTTTGTGTATTCTAGTATTCTACTGTCAATTCTACTTTTAAATTTCTTGTACAGGCGCGCAGCTGCACATAATACTCGTAAAGAGGGGTAATGCAGTATAAATAGATAGATAATGGCAGTGTTCGAAATTCGCGGTAGTCTGACAGCCAGTGGCTACCAAATTTCAGCTCGGGCTACCGATTTGCCGCAGGTACAAGCCCGACCAGGCTACCGAATTTTCCTAATTTGTTTAAAAAATCATGCTAATTAAACGAGTACTGCATCCAGACTGAGAAACGCTTATGGAATTATTGTTGGTTTTGCACTCTCACGTGTTGACAATCAAACACAGTGTCAAAGACGTAACCGCAGCGCTAATTGGCTGAATACAATCATCTCTAGCGTAACAGATAATTTGATTAGCTTTCATACTTCTCGCGAAAATCTCACAAGTACCTGCAATAGGCGGAGCTTAAATTATGCTATCAGCGTGTGTGTAAATGTATATTCAGCACTCGTTATTACATCTTGCAAATTGTCAACAGTCCGAGTTGCAGTAATTGGCGAGTGCGGATCCTAAAAAATTGGGCGTAACAGTTTAGATTTTGTTTTGGCAAGGAGTGTCATGTCCGATGCTTTTGGACTCTGACGATGCTGATCTGGACTGGAGTATTTAGAGTTAAAATTTTTCAAAAACATGGCAGACATGTACTGTATGTCTTTTTTATTACTTCAAACATGCATAGAGATGTCTGTAAAACAGAATGTTGTATGGTGCAAAAATTATGACATTTTAAGGTATTAAAGTTCGGGCTAGTGAAATTGGTGTCGGGCTTGGAAAATTTCCAATCTGATAGCTCGAACAGGCTAGTGGATTCAAATCTGAATTTCGTACACTGTAACGGTTTGACGTATTAATCTTCAGATTTTTATGCAAGGTAGCAGGGTGGCAAAATCTGATTTTGACCTGTTTGTCCTTTTTGTCAGTTGCTATTTAAATTTGTACTTGTCCGTATAGTAGTTACATGTATATAGTAAATTCTAGTCAAATTAGACTCGTCCGTACAAGCTTTGGGACAACCTGGGCAATACGGACAATTGAATTTGCCACCCCTGGGTAGTCGAATGTATTTGATGATGATCATGAACGAGCATTAAATTACATCGTCAAAGGTAGTTGTTCTTTGAAAGTCAACAGGTGTACGGCTCCAGTCGCATTCGGTTTAATAATATTACAAAACGCACATTTTTACAAATTGGTATCCAATCAATTGGACCTCATTCTATTAGTGTACAATGAAAAACGATATTCTTGTTTCGTTATTCAAATATCTTTTGAAACTGAATAACCATTTTAAATGTCGTATGATTTAAATAGCGCTGTAGATGCCCTCAACTTTTAGGACACCATAAGTTATTTTACACTAACAACTTCTTTCCATAAACAGGGTTCGAATTTAAGCTCCCATACTCGCGAAATGCGAGTGCACATTTCTAACTGCAAGGTGAGATTTCAGACACCAGCATTTTTTTGCGAGTGAAAATTTTTGGCAGAATAATGTGCATTTCTAACGGTCGTCTCGATCTTACACTGTTCTTTCTTTCGGAGCACTCTTTCATCTTTCGGCGTAAAAGGACATTTACACCCGATACATGTCCCGTGCGCATGTCTTTTCAACTGCTGACAAGTACCTGCGCCAATTTTGATGACGTTTACCGCATCCGGTGGGTTTTTTGGTAATCTATTAATAAGTTACTATTTATATAGCGCAAATACGATTGGCTGGACTTGTCACGTGGATGTTTGTGTTAATGTTCTAATAAAGTAACATGTCGCGGAAAATGCAAGTTGTTTTTCATTTAGCAAGTTAAAACAATACCACTTGCGAAAAAATGCAAGTAGAAAATCAGGCTAAATTCGAACCCTGATAAATGGCATTTTTTCCCAATCTGAACAGTTATCACGCAGAAATTTTCACACTTTTGAGCAAGTCTCAATGAAACTTAGTCAGAATGTTACCCTTAATAAAACTTTTGATGAGTTCTCGATTGGGTCATCTTAGCTCTAAAACTAGGTCACCAGGTCAAATCAAAGGGAAAGCTTGTAAACACTCTAGAGGTCAAATGTTTGGCCCAGTCTTAATGAAACTTGGTCAGAATGGAACCCTCAATAAAATCTTAGAAAAGTTTGACATTGGGTCATTTGGGGTCAAAATCTAGGTCACCAGTTCAAATTAAAGGAAAAGCTTGTTTACACTCCATAGGACACAATTTGGGCCCAATCTTAATGAAACTTGGCCAGTATGTTACCCTCAATAAAGTCTTTGACGAGTTTGATATCAGGTTATCTTGGGTCAAAACTAGGTCACCAGTTCAAATTAAAGGAAAAGCTTGTTAACACTGTAGAGGCCACATCTATGACTATATCTTCATGAAACTTGGTCAGAATGTTGATCTTAAAGATCGTAAGGTCCAGTTTGTATCTAGGTCATCTAGAATAAAAAAACTAGATCACCAGGTCATATCAAAGGAAAAGCTAATTTACACTAAAGAGGCCACATTTATGAAGATATCTTAATGAAACTTAGTCAGAATATTAATTTTAATATTCTTTATGTCAAGTGCAAATTTGGGTGAGGTGGGGTAAAAAACTCGGTCACTAGGTCAAATCAAAGGAAAAGCTTATTTAGGCCACATTTATGACTGTATCTTCATGAAACTTGGTCGGAATGTTAATCTTGGTGATATTTAGGTCAAGCTCGAACTTGGGTCATGTCGGGTCAGAAACTGGGTCACCGGGTCAAATCAAAGAATAGCTAGTTTACACTTTAGAGACCACATTTATGTCCATATCTTAGTGAAACTTGGTCAGAATGTTAATTTTGATAATCTTTAGGTCAGTAGCTCAGGGGAGCGATACATGGCCTTCATGGCCCTCTTGTTTATATTTTCTCTGACTCGCTTAATAAATTTAAATTTATATGACAGTACCCTAATATTCTCTATTTATTACATAAATGGCGTTGCAGGAGTGTAATACAGCCATTAAATAAAAACGATTCTACACTGTTGTAATAAAGCTTTGACATTGACGTGATTTATAGTATAGGCGACGTCGGTCAAATTGACTTGTTTATATAGCAGAAGAAAGTCGAATATTTGGTGTTTCGACAAGAAAGGCTAACATGTGATAAAAAGAATTCATCTTACATTTGTGACTATTTTACGTTGAATTTATTAAACTCTTTGAATATAATTGATAAAATGTGGTGTTTCACATTTTATCATGCAGTCTATCTTATATTTGGCATGAGTGTCATTGTCGGTCAGATGAAGTCTCTTGCGCAAACCACAGGTTCCTATCTCAATATTTGACTTTCATCTAAGAATGTTACAAAAACAGCTGAAATGCACCGCCCCATCAGTACTCTCAGTGCTTTGATTTTTTTAAATTTTTGTGACTGAAAATGTTATATAGATTTTATACTTTTTATAAACTTTCAGACATACCATATAAGAAAACGTGGCTAATCATAGACACTACAAAATGTTTTCCAAAATATGAGCATTTAATGAGCATGTAAATGTTAATTGACAATTTGTTATACAAAATACAGTCTTACCTTTGTGTTTCCTTAATATTATAGCACTTAGCTGATAATGGGACTCTTAACTGTGAATATCATAATAGTGTCCAAGATATTATGTAAGGTTAGCTTTAGAAATTAGTAGGAAAATTCCCTGCTTTTGTGTCCCCTCACCATTGACTCCCACACCCAAGTTTTGGAGGGCATTTAGATTTACCTTTTGCTGTCTGTCTGTCTGACTGTACTTCTGAATTTGTGCTGTACATATCTCAAAAGTATTTGACCTAGAGTCATGGAATATTTGAGGATTGAGTGTAATGTGCACCTGGTGCTTTTTTTGAGATTTCAATCAGCCATTAATGAGTTTCTTAATGTTCACCAAGCTTGGTCAGATGATCAAGTTCAATATACCTGAGTGACTTCAGCCAAATTTGGTCTCTTGTTTGGACTTACAAATATTACATCTGCATCTATACATTATGCCTACAGTAGGTGTCATTCCAGTTCAAGTGCAACTTGGTAGACATTGTCATCATGTGTGTACATGTATATATTTAAGTCATGTTGGCCCCCTAGGGCCATGATGGCCCTCTTGTAATCCTTTTTGCTATTTCTCTTGCATAACATTTTTTTTATCCATGCATATTTTGGATATGACAAAGAATTAATTATGTTCATAATTCAAGTAAATTTCTGTTTTGTTCAGTTTCCACTCTTGACAATTTAGAAATTATTTGATAATTAGAAAACATCACTTAAGGTAACAACACACTAAAATTTCTTTATTCTATATAACACATCAGGACCCATTTTAAATGTCTGTAACTTACATTTTCTTGAAGAATATTGTCAGTGCTGAATAGAAATCAAAAGAAAAGTGGGGATCATGTTATGTTTGATGCAAGAAAAATATTTTCAGTCAAACACACAAATTGCAAAATCAGCTAAAAATGAGATCCCAGATTGTAGTGGTGGTGTATAATCTAAGTATCCATGAAAAATTCTGTCATGTTATTATTTCATTATGAAAATGCTACCTACATGTCAAGCATAGATCTGTCATGTGATTTCAGGAAAAAAGATGCAAAGAAAATAAGGAAAATAGCTCTGCAGAGCAAAACAAAAACTAAGGACTATTTTGAATCTGCCATTATGCAACTACCATTTTTTTCCGTGCCATTTTCCTATTTAGTGTCTGAATGCTGTAACAGGCAATTGAGCTTCTGAAGTGTACACCTCTTGTATGTATGGTGGCTGATTCTGCCATCTCATTCTGGCGTGTTGGCGCGTTTGCAGGGCGCCAAGATGCCAACACGCCAAGACTACGAGTGAAAGCGCCAAAACGACAAATATGGATTTTGATGTCTTGGCGCGTATAATTGTCGTCCTGGCGTGTTGGCGTCTTGGCGCCCTGCAAACGCGCCAAGATGCCAGAACGCCAGGACGACAACTTCCCATTTTAGCGTGTTGGCGCCCCCGCCAGAACGACAAATGCCTTGTTTGTCGTCTTGGCGCGTATAATTCTCGTCCTGGCGTTCTGGCGCCCTGCAATCGCGCCAACACGCCAGAACGAGATGGCAGAAATCAGCCACCATATGTATGTTATCTCATTATTCTCTTATTACTTTAACCATTTAACAATGAGCTTCTGAAGTGTTCACCACTTGTATGTTATCTCATTATTCTGTTATTACTTTAACCATTTAACAATGAGCTTCTGAAGTGTTCACCACTTGTATGTTATCTCATTATTCTGTTATTACTTTAACCATTTAACAATGAGCTTCTGAAGTGTTCACCACTTGTATGTTATCTCATTATTCTGTTATTACTTTAACCATTTAACAATGAGCTTCTGAAGTGTACACCACTTGTATGATATCTCATTATTCTCTTATTACTTTAACCATTTAACAGACATAAATGTGTGTGTAATGATGATTGTAACATATCAACAGTAAAAACAAATAAATTTGTCCCTAGGAGAGTTCATAAGATCACAGGGGACTTGCTACATAAATAATAAAAGCAATAATAATTTGTTATGTTTCTGTCCAATCAGCTACAATTTCGACATGATAAAAACACGACAATTAAATGCATAGGTAGCCAAATTCCAAATACTGTCCTTCTTTCAAAAATAAGCATATCCAGACGATATGACAGAAAAAAAGTTTATAGATATTGTCCATAAGTATTGAACTGCCACTCATAAATATTCTGTTATATTTCCATAAATTAATTTTCGGTGTCTGAACTTAAATTGCAGTAGAACTATTTAAAAACCAATATTAGATATAAATTTCTCATTTGACAACATAAGCTGTGCAGTCTTGGGGTTGCATTTAATTTTTCTAATATCTTAAAATTTTCTCTGTGATTTGGAGGTCAGTGCCTTTAAAGTTGTTTATTTCTTATGAATCCAATAAATCCATGGTGGGCCGGTGGTCTAGTGGTAATACGCTTGACTGTCAATCAAGAGGTCCGGGGTTCGAATCCCGGTCCAGGCACTGGAAATTTCTGAGATGCTCTTGAGTGTCTCCCACCTAACTAGAGGCCTTACTGGTTCTTCCCAGGAAAGACAGCTTTGCATGTATCGGCACTATACATCGGACACGTTAAAGAACCAGACTGTCTATTTGAAAAGAGCTAGGCTAAGTTAGCCGGACACGTCTGTATCTGAAAAGTTCTCTCTGTCTGTTCTGGGGGCTTTATCTCACTCTGTCCCTCTGGTCAGATCGCTCTGTGTCTGTACTAGTAGAGGATGATTTCGCGCCCAGAGTGGCTGCAGTTGCTGTAAAGCGCCTTTGAACGTGTTTATCATGAAGAGGGCGCTATATAAATCTGGTATAATAATAATAATAAAGTGACAGTCTTCACTGACGGGTAAAACAGATGGTTTTCAATGATTTTATACTAGGGATGGGAACGAATATTCGAATATTCGAATATTCGAAAATCGGACGAATATTCGAATATGAAAATCAAATTCGAATATTCGTAAATTATTGTATTTTTTTTTTTTTTCAAAATAAGTATCATTGATTTTGGGCAATATGAGCATGCTAATTCTACATAATGAAACCATGTCATGTTTGTTTATCGAAAGATGCCCAATTAACAAGAAAATAGCAATGCATAATTGGCAGGGGCCATCGTTACGGATTAACAGTTTGCAACAGGCGTCAATGTCTCAGATGCATGTCAAAAGATGTCCAATTAACAAGAAAATTGCAGTGCATAATTACCTGGGGTCATCGCTACGGATTAACAGTTTGTATCAGGCGTCAATGTGATATCTTTTTATCTTTTGTTCATTTTTATTGGCGCCTGTTTTATGTAACAAGTTGTAGAATTTTTTTTTTCGAAAACAATACCAAACTTGTAGATATTGTCGATCTTTTCACAATATTTTGTACGACGTTTTAGACCATCCGCAGAATCGGTTTTCATCCGCAGTCGGCCGTATTCGAATTAAATTTTGAAGTACTTTATATTAAAATCAAGAAATAACATATGATTGGTGCATAAGTTCATGTTGAAGGAGGTTTAAGTCTGCCTTATTTGCTTTTTACACGACGATTTTTACACTACGATTGAAACTTTTCAAAATGGCGGCGGTAATACAACAGCGCGTCACGTGTTTAACTGGGACGACCTGCTATTTTTAGATAAAATTGCGACGGTCTAAATTATAATCGTTTTGATTTTTTGTATCATTTTGAAGCTAAAACACTGAATTAGTTAAATATGTTCATGATTATACTGACAAAATCGTGAAATAAAACCGCGGCTAGGATCGGCGGGTTTTGCTTGCCTAAGGTAGGATCGGGTTACCTGAATCAAACATTTTTTGGCCTTATTACGTACAATGATATGCCAATCACTTAATAAGTATGTAAAGCTTCCATTAAAATAAACCGAATATTCGAATATATTCGAATATGGCAAACCGAATATTCGAATATTGATTTAAGTATTCGTTCCCATCCCTATTTTATACATGAGCAAATATTTCAGTCTTTGCTACCTTTTTAGCTCACCTGAGCAATGCTGCTCAGGTGAGTTTTTCTGATCGCTCGATGTCCGGCGTCTGTCTGTCGTCTGTCTGTCAACATTTAGCTTGTGTATGCGATAGAGACTGTATTTTTCAACTGATCTTCATGAAAATTGGTCAGAACAATTACCTTGATGACATCTAGGCCGAGTTTGAAAATGGGTCATCTGGGGTCAAAAACTAGGTCACTAGGTCAAATCAAAGAAAAACCTTGTGTATGCGATAGAGGCTGTATTTTTTAATTAATCTTCATGAATTTTGGTCAGAATGATAACCTTGATGACATCTAGGTCGAATTCGAAAATGGGTCATCTGGGGTCAAAAACTAGGTCACTAGGTCAAATCAAAGAAAAACCTTGTGTATGCGATAGAGGCTGTATTTTTCAATTAATCTTCATGAATTTTGGTCAGAATGATTACCTTGATAAAATCTAGGCTGAGTTCGAAAATGGGTCATCTGGGGTCAAAAACTAGGTCACTAGGTCAAATCAAAGAAAAACCTTGTGTATACGATAAAGGTTGTATTTTTCAATTAATCTTCATGAATTTTGTCAGATTGATAACCTTGATGAAATCTAGGCTGAGTTCGAAAATGGGTCATCTGGGGTCAAAAACTAGGTCACTAGGTCAAATCAAAGAAAAACCTTGTGTATATGATAGAGGCTGTATTTTTCAATTAATCTTCATGAATTTTAGTCAGAATGATTACCTTGATGACATCTAAGCCGAATGCCAAAACGGGTCATCTGGGATCAAAAACTAGGTCACTAGGTCAAATCAAAGAAAAACCTTGTGTATGTGATAGAGGCTGTATTTTTCAATTAATCTTCATGAATTTTGGTCAGAATGATTGCCTTTATGAAATCTAGGTCAAGTTCGAATATGGGTCCTCTGGGGTCAAAAAGTAGGTCACTAGGTCAATTCAAAGGAAAAGCTTGTATATGCGATAGAGGCTGTATTTTTCAATTGATCTTCCTGAAATTAAGTCCAAAATGATAACCTTAATGAAATCTAGGCAGAGTTTGTAAATGGGTAATCTTGGGTCAAAAAGTAGGTCACTAGGTCAAATCATAGAAAAACCTTGTGTATGCGATAGAGGCAGTATTTTTCAATTGATCTTCATGAAATTTTGTCAGAATGATAGTTTTGATAAAATCTAGGTCAAGTTCGAATATGGGTCTCGTACTCTGGGGTCAAAAATTAGGTCACAGGTTGAATCAAAGATAATACTTATTTATACTCAAGAATTTTGCTCCAATTTTAATGATAATTTGTCAGAATATTTTTTTTCCATGAAATCACTAGGTCAAACATATTTACACTGTTATAGTGTGTTTCTCAGGTGAGTGACCTAGGGCCATCTTGGCCCTCTTGTTTGATTAGATTTAAATTGATTTCCCTAGAGCCACCCTCAACGTTTTAATTAATTTTTCTGTTATATCATATAAAATTAATGTCAAGTAATAATTTCCAGTATTTGATGTTGAATTTTTTTGTATTCACTAATAGAATGGTAAACTAGGTAAACAAATATTTCTGTGTTGCATGTTTCTTTTTAGATCATAATTTATTGTTCACAACCTTATTGCTGCATTTCAGAGCAAACTGGTTTGTAATGTGTTTGTTTAAATCCATTAGGAGATTGGCAAAAAACTTATTCAACAAGAGATCACAGAGTGATCTTGGCGCCCACCAATGTGCCATTTTTGAGTGTTCCGAATTTCAAGACTTACTGACTAGCTCAAGGTCAAATTTCATTTCCATACACAACACTGTGCATGTGGTCCAAATTCAAAAGCTTTAGCTTGAGAAATGTGGAAGTAGGTCACTAGGTCAATGTCAAGGTCAAACTTTGTTTCGGTATACAATCCTATGCATGTGGTCTAAATTTGAAGCCTGTAGCTACAGAAATGTGAAAGTAGGTCACTAGGTCAATCTTAAGGTCAAAGTTCATTTTGGTACACAAAACTATGCAAGTGGTCCAAATCTGAAGGCTGTAGCTTGAGAAATGTAAAAGTAGGTCACTAGGTCAAAATCAAGATCAAATTCTATTTCGGAATCCAAAACTATACATGTGGTCTAAATTTGAAGCCTGTACCTTCAAAAATGTGAAAATAGGTCACTAGGTCAATGTAAAGGTCAAAGTTCGTTTCGGTACACAAAACTATGCATGTGGTCCAAATTTGAAGGCTATAGCTTGAGAAATGTAAAAGTAGGTCACTAGGTCAAAATCAAGGTCAAATTTTATTTCAGAATACAAAACTATGCATGTGGTCCAAATTTGAAGCCTGTACCTTAAAAATGTGAAAGTAGGTCACTAGGTCAATGTAAAGGTCAAAGTTCATTTCGGTACACAAAACTATGCATGAGGTCCAAATTTGAAGGCTGTAGCTTGAGAAATGTAAAAGTAGGTCACTAGGTCAAAATCAAGGTCAAATTTTATTTTGGAATACAAAACTATGCATGTGGTCAAAATTTGAAGCCTGTACCTTCAAAAATGTGAAAGTAGGTCACTAGGTCAATGTGAAGGTCAAAGTTTTTTTCGGTACATAAAACTATGCATGTGGTCCAAATTTGAAGGCTGTAGCTTGAGAAATGTGAAAGTAGGTCATTAGGTCAAAATCAATGTCAAATTTCATTTTGAAACACGGAACTATGCAAATGGTCCAAATTTGACGCCTGTACCTTCAAAAATGTGAAAGTAGGTCACTAGGTCAAAATCAAGGTCAAAGTTTTTTCCAGTGCACAAAACTATGCATGTGGTCCAAATTTGAAGGCTGTAGCTACAGAAATGTGAAAGTAGGTCACTAGGTCAAAATCAATGTCAACTCATGTCAAGGTTCATCTTGCCACTCAAAAATATACATGTGATCCAAATTTGAAGGCTGTAGCTACAGAAATGTGAAAGTGGGTCACGAGGTCAAAATCAAGGTCAACTCATGTCAAGGTTCATCTTGCCACTCAAAAATATACATGTGGTCCAAATTTGAATGTTGTACTTATTGACAAGAACATTTTAAAAGCTTTTCCCTATATAAGTCTTTATGAACCATGTGACCACCGGGGCGGGGCAATTTTTGACCCTAGGGGGATAATTTGAACAAACTTGGTAGAGAACCACTAGATGATGCTACATTACAAGTATCAGAGCCCTAGGCTTTGTGGTTTAAACAAGAAGATTTTCAAAGTTTTTCCCTATATAAGTCTATGTTAAACCATATGACCCCAGGGCGGGGCCATATTTGACCCTAGGGGTATAATTTGAACAATCTTAGTTGAAGACCACTAGATGATGTCACATACAAAATATCAAAGCACTAGGCCCTGTGGTTTTGGACAAGAGGTTATTCAAAGTTTTTCCCTATATAAGTCTATATAAACCATGTGACCCCCAGGGCGGGGCCATATTTGACCCTAGAGAAATAATTTGAATCATCTTTGTAGAGGACCACTAGATGATGCTTCAAACCAAATATCAAAGCCCTAGGCTCTGTGGTTTTGGACAAGAAGGTTTTCACAGCTTTTCCCTATATAAATCTATGTAAAATATAGAAATAAACAAAGGGCCATAACTCACTTATAAATTGTTGAACCAGTCTGATTTTCAGGGGGACACAACTAGGGTACCAATACATCATTCTGACAAAGTTTGGTCAAAATCCCCCCAGTAGTTTCTGAGGAGATGCGATAACGAGAAATTGTTAACGGACGGACGGACGGACCACGGACGCAGAGTGATTTTAATAGCCCACCATCTGATGATGGTGGGCTAATAAATGCTTACCGCATGACTCCTTTGTTTTGATTGGGTTAGTATTGAGCGTATCAAAATCAAGATTGTTTCTTCCAAACAATTATGTAGAAAACTACACGGATGACTTCCCTGTTTAATATTACACTTCTGAAAAGGATATGAATACAGAGGCAGTCTGATGAGTAAATTTAGTGTTGGAACTTAAATAAAAAAAAATTGTAATTCCAGCTTATGCAACTTTTGTTTAAAATGTTCATTTTATCATGTAAACACACCTGCTTAGTTCAGTAAAGTAAAGCACAGTGTTTTGCATCCAGAGATTGCAACTTCGATCCCAAGCTCGATTTGAAAGATGACAGTGTGTAATCATTCTCCACATTCGAGTCATATGAATGTGTAAAGTACTTTATTTTACCCGCACATTAATAGGTCATATAACCTCCTGGCATAAGCTCATCTTGAGCGGGCACCAGGGTAGAACCACCGATTTTCTATAAACCGGCTGGATGGCTTCTGAGAAGAAACAATTATTAACTCTTCGCAAGAGGTTATGAGCAAGAGATACGAAGCCGGCGACCTTATCTACTCGGCCATTGTAAATTTGTGACTGGTGCGGAATCCATAAAAACTGTTAAGGTTAACTGACCTCCGTTTTGTTATTAAAATAATGTGGAAAATGGCTAAAAACTAAGGAAAATAACAAAAAAAAACAACAAAGCAATCAAACAGATATTAAGTTAAGCTCTGTTTTCTTGAGAAAACTGTAGAAAGTACATAATATTTGTACTAGTTATTACTGCTTGTAAATTTAAATGATAAAATATAGCTAAATTATTAAGTGAAGTTAAGCAAAAAAAGAAGCTCAATCTCTATTGCGATGGAAACGCAGTACACATTTTATGTAAACAGAAAAAAAGTGTTTTTTTAATTTATCTCATACTTTAAAAAATATCAATTTAGATACTTTGATATTGTCGGCAAATTTGCTAGACTTTGACCTGTGTTTTAAATACTTTGGTCCAAATTTCTGAAGGCATGTCCCCTAATACTGAATATTGAGAAATTTTGTTTTTAAAAAATCTACTGAGCAACATAATTCTGCTTTGAAGATACTCCCAGCCTTATTTTTTTAAGCAAATGGTAACTTACAGGAAAGGTGATTGTTTAGCAGATTTGTTATATGTTAAACACAATATCTTTTTTTCATCTGTAACGGTTGTGCTTTGTTTGTTTTGGGTTTAGCACTGTTATTCAACAGTTTTTCAATTATGTTACTGCCAACTTCCTCACATGAATGACGGGCAGGGGAGGAAAAAATTCAGATACAATGTCTTTTATCAGTCATCACGGAGAAAATACGCCCGAGGATTGAACTCACGACCTGCCCGCGATCTGTACATCTGCACTCTCCCTATTGAGCTAAGCAGGCGGGCTTTAAAATTTTCATGCATCGGCGGTCAGTTACCCCATTACACATGCTTATGGATTCTGCACCAGTATTGAATTGTTCTCCACATGCAATTGACATTTTCTCCACATGATTATACTAGAACGAACAATTCCAAGCACAGTCCTGTTTTATGTTAAATAATCAAGAAGAACACACGTCACGCTCGGAGTAACGACCTTGTTACAAATTTTTCAAAGTCTTGTGGTCAGCATACTGAGCTAAGTAGGCAGACTGGCTGTTAAGTAAGAGACAGAGATTGCTCTGCATTCACATGTTCATGTAGATTTGCGTATGTTGTCAGGAAAATATGAAATAGTAGTTAGTAGCAATAACAAACAAGTTGGTAAAGATTAAGCATGCATAGTAATTTATCAACCTGATTAGTGTGAATGATAATATTTATACCTTTTTTACTTCTGCATGTCACAACCATCGACTGCTGTTCTATATTATACATGTGTACTGTACATGATCTTGGGGTAAATCAGATACCGAGCCTCAGTGTTGGTATGCATCGCCATACTAACCTGAGCCCGTGTAAAGCGTAAATACCTCACTGCTTCGCAGCTCGCTACTCACGCATTGCACGGGTTCAGGTTAGTATAGCGATGCAAACCTCCACTTCAGTCGGTATCTATTACTTATCAACTAACAAGGCCATAGTTTGCTTGTAACTTACTATATTCACAAACAAGTATTGGGGGGGCCTTGTCACATCCTATATAGCTCCCTTTGGATATAGCTCCCCTGAGAGCTATTTTTCGAACACGTTTTCATATATAGCTCCTTCATATAGAGGAGCTGTATACAAACGCAAGCATGTGCGAATCCGAATATGACTCCCTTTACATTAAGATGCTATAACATTAATGTAAAAGTAATACAAAAAATGAGTATGTGTCAGTGTACTATTTGAACATATAATATTACCCGCCCCCACTCCAGAGGAAGCAGGGGAGGCATATAGATTTTCTCTGTCCGTGCGTACGAATGAGCAAGAGAGGTACGCACATCTCGAAAATGGGTACCTACCAAACTTTACAGAAATAATAAATGGCAAGTGAAGTTGGGCACCTGGGTTTTGATTTTTGTATCTGGCCTGGCAGTTGTGGCAAATTATTTAGTCCAAATACATACTTGATCATACTGTGACACATCTTCTGACTTATGTGAAAGAGTCACCAAATTTGAAACAAACGTTTGTTTAGTGTAAGTGATGCGTGTATTTTTGTATCGGACCAGTACTTGTAGAATTATAGCCCTTGACGAAATAAATATTTGTCCCAAAGTCGTAAAACTGTACAGAAGTATGGAATGTCAAAGAATGATTAAGCTACAACCCTTACATACTATGTGAAAAATTGTGACAAACTGGTTGTTAAAAACTATACAGTCACCAGATTTATTTAACATAAATTGCATGTAGTCTCAAAGGAGAATGAATATCAATGCTTTTGTTCTGTGAAAAAGTGGCAAAGTGGGGGCATCCATATCATATCGTTTTGTATGTGTGGAAGCTCCTGCAGAAACAACCAGACTGTGTGTTAATTTTAATTTCTTTGGAAGAACACGTGATATTGCATTTACAATGACACGATATTTCAACGATAACTTAAATAGTCTAAAATGGTCATTCTCTGTAAATGAGGAAAAAATGTCTTACAATGTCATGACACAATGAGCATGACCCCAGGTTAGACATATTCAAATGCATGTAGCCCAGCTCTGCATTCTATCTCGGAATGCATTACATATTACCATGAAAGATTAAATGTTGATTGCCAAGTTAGGCATTACAGCTCTGTATTCTTCTTGTTTTGTTAAAATATATTGAACGCCGATGGCGGAGCATGGCATTACAGTTCAGCATTTGTTTTTCACTCTATAAACGTGAATGCCAATAGCCGATCCTAGACCCAACTTCACACACATTACTGAACGTAGAATGCAAATATTTCAAGTCGCTTTATAGAAATCTCAGCATCTTAAATAAATGGGCAACTACGTGTTGCATAATGTTACTGGGAAGCTATATAGGAACAGAGCTACAGGTGTTCTGTGTATAGCTCCAATTTTAGCAAGGAAGCTGTATAGCCGCAGGAGCTATATAATAAAATGTGCTTTGAATACAGCTCCAAGAGGAGCTATATCCAAAGGGAGCCATATAGGGTGTGACAGGGCCTCCATGGCCGAGTGGTTTAGGTTGCCAACTTTGAATCACTTGCCCCTCACCACTGTGGGTTTAAGCCTCATTCAGGGCATTGAATTCTTCATGTGAGGATACCATCCAGCTGGCTTATGGAAGGTCGGTGGTTCTACCCAGGTGCCCGCCCATGATATAATAATGCACCCAGGGGCATCTGGAGTCTTCCTCCACCATCAAAGCTCGAAAGTCACCATATGACCTAAAATTTTGTCAGTGCGACATTAAACCCAACAACAACAAAAAAATGCAGTATTGAGAAAAAGTAGAACCATGTAATAGTTTCTGTTGGTAGTCTTTGTTGACAGATCTGGTTTGAACTTGTTTGAACAAAGTTGAAGTGCTATTATATAATTTTCATCCTTTGGGCACAGCAAATTAGACAAAATTTATTTCCCTTGTCAGTTATGCCTTCAATAGGTGGTGTAGCTTTTTGCATGAATTTTAGCTATATTGGTGGTTTTGAACCATTCAGCCTTCAATTTGGGCATAACTGATTGACAGACACACCAAAATTTTCATTCCATCTTCGTTTGGACTTGTGTCAACTGATACCACAAAATGTAACGATAAATATGCAATGGTATATAGCTACGTCATTCTGTGGTTCATATGTTTTTATGCACAAAAATGTGTTCAGGACAAAAATTTAGAATTTCTGAGCTCCCTGACGTTGGAGTTTATTGTTTACCACAAAGAGTGTCCTGTGCGTGAACAGAGAGGGATCCGTTTGCTCATTTTCCACATAGAGGGATCCGATATGCGTATACACCATGAAGACTGCTCCTGCTCTGCAATGAGCAAAATCGTGGAATTTACCTTCTGTGACAAGATTGTCAGCTAAGTAGGGTTGTAGTTGTATGTTGTCAGAGTTGCTACATGTATGTACAGAAAAATGCAAAACAAGTGCTTCTATTGTGAATATAGCCCTCCTGCATAGCTCATTAGGGAGAGCGCAGATCTACAGATTGCGTGGTCGTGAGTTTGAGCCCTGGGTGAGGCGTGTGTTTTCCGTGACAATTTGAAAAGTCTGAAATCATTCATCCTCCACCAGTTGGCAGTTACTTGCATAAGACAGGTTTGTACTAGTACAGAATCCAGGAACACTGGTTAGGTTAACTGCCCGCCATTGCATAACTGAAATACTGTTAAAAAATGGTGTTAAACCAAACACAAACAAACAAATCTATTGTGGATAAGAATCTTTATCTTTCTAACTCATCATTACAGAAAATGTCTTAAATCAAAAAGTTATAGACCATTGATTAACTTGTTTGATAGAATTTGCAAATAAAAGAAAAAAAAACTGTACTTGAAGCTTGTTCTTATCTTCTTTCCAGCAGTGAAATTTTATGACAGGCTTCATCTTTGTACTGTATTGTCTGTAACAACCTTAAGAGACATGGAAGCAACTAGAAAAAACAAGAAACTTGACTAAATTAGACAAGCAGTTCCCATCATGTTATTCTTTTTGACTGTTTAAAAGCTCTTGGGAGAAGTTTTGTTTGAGTTACTAGGAATACATGCAATTATTCCAGCATGAAAGCAACTCATTCATTAACCTTAAAAGCTGGAAAAAACATGTTAATTTCTATTATTGACACTAGCGGTCAGTGGGAAATGACCGATACTTCAATGCTATTCCCAGTACTCTATAAGGTCACATAGTTCTTGATGGGTTAGACTGATATGGAAATATCAATCAAGAATTCACACCACACACGATACTATTTGATTAATTGACTCTATTTCCATAATAGAATATGTCCGAGCTTGCAAAGCCTTTGTTGAAATACACAACAAACACATTGCCAAAACTTCCTGTATTTGTTACATTGTTTTAAAATGTATAAATTAATGAACTTTTGATGTAAAGTAGACAGATTGAGATCTGTGCCTTTGTTGGGATAAACAAAAAAGTCATTAACTTTTGTTTCATTTTTTCTCTGTGATTTCTTCACTTATCTCTCCACAATATATGGCCTTTTTACATGGATTCAATGTAAAACCCAACTCTGACAGTAACATTATATTTGAAGATAAAAAGACAACAGTGTCAACATTTTCAAAACTGCTATCAAAGAAGACATAATATACATGGGAGTTTCATCTAACAAGTGATTTCAGTTTATGTTTGTCTCTGCAGTCAGTATCATCTTTAATTTGCTACGGAACTTAAGTAATTAAAAGCCAACAATAACTTTAAATTGTGGTGACCACTGAAAGTGGAGCTAGTCATTTTTGTTACAGTGAAACATTTTACTCTCTTAATCCTGGCATGCACTGTACATCCTCGGTGTGTATTGGCATACTGGTATTTGTGCCATTACTGGACTTACCACACAGAAAAAATTAATACAACGCAACACTACCACAACACAACGCAACAGTACAACAACACAATGTGACAGAACAACAACATGATATGACAGTCTGATAACCTGATGCATGATAACAAGACAACACAATGTGATATAGCATAACAACAGGATGGGACAGCATGACATGTTACTCAATGGAACAGTGTTCAACTTATTCCCAGGGACTTGCAGGCTCTCCCTGCGGGTGTAACAATATCATGTTACCACATCCTGTTACCGTGCTGTTGCATTGTGTTTTTGTGATATCACATTGTATTGATGTGCTGTCATATCATTTATCCTGGTGTTGGGGCTGACTGTAAGACTTTGATATTGTGCAATAGCATGGTATTGCCAACAGTAGGATGGTATGACACTAATATCATGTTATCGCATTCTGGTTAGACATGTGCGAAAGAGAATGCATAATGAAGGACAATCTGAAGTCATTTTTTCCCAGGGTTATAGTTACTTTCGTATGTTAGTCCTTAATTTTCAAAATGCTGCAACTTATTTTCTTAACTTTTTAAAGCTATTTTAATGCCAAAGTTGCCAAAAACAAATTACATGTGCGTTATGTCAGGAATTGTGAGAATGCCTGTTATATGTAATTCATCCAACACATGATTCAAGGACACTCTTTCTGCCAAATTATCAATATACTTACAAAAAGTAAGTGAAAAATGTAACTTTTCCCTGTTGTTGATGTCTGCAGTCACGTCCATCTTAAATTGGCACTGATGCTCCAAGAATATATGCCAAGAAACTTAATTACTATTTAAGTGCCTATTGATACAGGCAAACAGACATTTGAAGGTCTATTTTACTACAGAGATAAGGAAAGTCTGGTTTCAGTAGAAATCAAAATCAGTTAATTATTTAAATTACCTACATCAGTCTTCCACTTACCTGACTGAAACCTGACTTGGCAACAGCCATGTTGTAGACATAAGAGTATGTTCAGTACTTTCAATCACAGACTTGCAATCTGATTAGATCAAGATATGTCTAATAAAATTTATTTCTTCTTTCATACTGATAATTTTGTGACATTTTCTATAAAAAAACCTGAAAAGAGAGTCATAATTTTCAGACAGTGATATCAATTGATAGAGATATTTATTCTTGTCATAGTTTTCAGAAGGTCAAGTCTTACCAAAGGTCAGGTTATTTAAAATGACTTTGCTGAAAAACCCCAACTCATGTGTGATTGTTTGTAAAATCATTTGTTGCCTTGCCATGGATTTTTAACATCATTTGTTGTCTTGCCATGAATTGTAAACATCATTTTGTTGTCTTGACATGAATTGTTAACATTATTTGTTGCATTGCCATGAATTGTAAACATCATTTGTTGCTTTGCCACAGATTGCTAACATCTTTAATTTTGTTGCCTTGCCATGGATTGTTAACATCATTGATGCTTTGCCATAGATTTTTCACATAGTTTGTTGTCTTGCCATGGCTTGTTAAGATCCTTTGTTGCCATACCTACTTTTATCTAGATCATAAATCTTTACTTCTTTATTTCTTTATCATAGGGTTGTATAATTTTCATTTTTCCTATTCAGTTTTTCAGTTCTAGCGATAAATCTGTTTTACAACATCGAAGTTTATAGCCATGTCAGGATGGATAGTCAATAGTAGCATCTTCTGATGGTTTGGTTGAGCTTTTGTTTGATATATTTCCTTCTCACTTCAAAGATGCATTAACAAACTTACATTGATTACATAGTTAATTAGAATATATCTCCAGAAAATAATAAAAGGCTTTTGTGCTCTGACAATGAACCATAATTTAGTGACAACAGCAAATTATTTGCCTTAATTTATTGAGGTAATTTTCATATCGACTGCATTTGCCATAGGAACTTTCAGCACTTAAATGTTAGGCACTTTCTTGGTGCACAGTGTGAAAGAAGTAATGCTTTTGTAGGAGCTTGTTTTCACTTGTAAAATCATTCACATAGGGAACATTAACCCTTAGCCTGCTAAATTTGTAAATGGTCCATCATTCAATTTGGGAAATACCATTTATTATTCAAAGGGGTGTTCACTGAAAATACTGACCGAACAGTGCAGACCATGATCAGCCTGCACATGTGCAGGCTGATCTTGGTCTGCACTGGATGCAAAGGCAGAATCTCTTGCAGCCAGGAGGCTAAAGGTTAAAGCTGAGTTATACAGTTCAACAATCATAAGAACAGTTTCTGCTGGTAACTGTAAAATTACTAAGGCATTGGCATAGCTTCCTATTGACACTATAGGCATGTGCCTACACTGTTTTCTCAAGAATAAAAAGTATAGAAATGCAATAAAAATGGACAGGTAAGGTGGTAGAGGTGTATGCTAAAAACAGTATTCAACAGAAAGGATTAAAAGGTAATTAGCTCCATTTGTGTTATAATATTTCTTTAAAAAAAATCAATATTTCGAGGGGACAGTCCCACCCATACTTACCTCATCATTTATCACAACTACCCGCAATATTTAGGACCACTTAATACAACTGAAAATGTGATGCAGTGTGATGTCACTTTGCAGAATTTAGTGTATTATTGTGAAACAACTCAAACGAACCAGAGAGCACCACTAGCATTCTCTGAGTACTTATACACCATCAAATGAGGATGATACATAGAAAAATTGTTATGTGCCAAGCAAACCAATAATTATTCATTTGTCAAATTTTGTGGGTTTGGAAAAAATGCACATTTTATGTTGCACTTGCCTAAAAGTTTTATCTCTACTCAATATCAAAAACGTTTTAAAAAGAAATCATGTAAACAAAGAATGTATTTCTTACAGAATATGTATTCATTTAGAGTTATTCTGAAATAATTCAGGGTTATTCTACAAATAGTACAGATAATTGAGCCACGCCATGAGAAAATCAACATAGTGGGTTTGCGACCAGCATGGATCCAGACCAGCCTGCTCATCCGCGCAGTCTGGTCAGGATCCATGCTGTTCGCTAATGGTTTCTCTAATTGCATTAGGCTTTAAAAGCGAACAGCATGGATCCTGACCAGACTGCGTGGATGCGCAGGCTGGTCTGGATCCATGCTGGTCGCACACCCACTATGTTGGTTTTCTCATGGCACGGCTCATATGTTATTTATGAGCCTTACCCAAGTGTAGAAAGACTGATTATTCTATTATTCTAAAACTAACTGTATAACCATTTATATGGATACTATCCCATCAAAATATTTGCAATTGTTTTCAACAAAATTTCTTTCCTCTATTTCTAGCTGATAATATTTCCCTGAAGTTTTTTTTTAGATAGAATGGTGGTAAAGTTAGCTAAACAAAGCTACTATGATATTACATCCGTTAAAACCTTTCTGACATTAAATAAATTTTGATTTGATTCAGTTTGATTGGAAAAGAACATTTTGCAGTAACAACAAAACTTAAAAGTCCATAATCCAACAGCCAAATAATAACTTTGGTGCAGAATAGTTTATGTCATACTGTCGTTCCTAGTACTGATTATCATATTTTTTAGTACCTTTATGTATTGTTATTTTAGATTTCTGCATTAAATTTGCTGTATTATTAAATATTACTTTTGCTGGCATATTGCAAACCAAAGATTTACTCATATAAACAAACCAAATCATTTTAGATAACTAGACTACATGGGACTTTGTTAACAGAAATAGCACCTTGATATTTTACCACATATCAAAGGATTTATTACCACATAAGAGATTTATTACCACATAAGAGATGGACCAAAATGGCGGAATGCTCTTCCAAAAGACCTTAAAATTATTGCAAATGAAAATAGTTTCTGGAGAAAAAAAAACAACTGAAAACATATGTTTGTACTAAATTTTATAATTAATTTGACTTGATAGTGTTGTATATAGGACTGTGTGTATAATTATTAACTTTGTAAAACTCAAAAGAATACTGTATGATACATTTTTGCACTATACCAATGTATTTCCATTTGTGTATATTTAGTACATTTCATTTTGCTGACTTCCAACTGGCTGCTGACCACATTAGACAAGGATATGCTATATAAAGGGTCATTATACAAGGAATGCCAATGGTCAGATGAGGTGACTGTTTTAAGCAGGGTTAAACTATATGCAGTAACCGCTAGACTGTACCTCTGGTGAAATAGCACCTAGTGTGCAAAAATATTTATAAATGATTGGAAATTTTGAACAAGTCCATTACATGATAAAAATCTGATTGACCACCTTCATGAATATTTGTGTTCTGTTTCAGTATGAGTTCTGAACATATAATAATTATTAGATAATTTGAGAGATCATATTTCTGGTGAAAACAACACATAATGGACAATGAAGTAAATTGAGTTCCTCCTATTGACTTATTACACTATAGCCATTAAACAGACATAAATAGCACTCTCTCGTGTTCTATAAATAGAACATACAGCAGTTATACCATAATGCAATGCGCGAATTGCGGACAAGAGCGCGTTTTCTGTATATAATGAATCATCAGCTATCTGGGAATTAAAAATGTAACATGCCACCTGTATAAAATTGTCGCACCCGTTAACAGAATAAATAAGAGATGAAAATATAAATAACTAATTAAAGAAATATATTGGAACGAATGTAAGGAATATACAAAATATACAGACAAACGATTCAAAACGGGCCTACTAAGCAAATAAAAAGCACTATTTTGAAGCATGGCATCCATATTACTCCATATTATACTATTTAAATCTTGCATAAAAAGAACGGTTTACAGCTTAATAACAAGTTACAATATTTTCGGATGTGACACACCAAAGAGCACTTGTAGTTGAAACTTTAATGCTAAATGATTTTGATTCATGACGTCCAAAGAATGTATCAGCAGACTTAAAATCATAACAAATATAACTACATGTTGTTTTTTTTCTAAACAACTGATTCACACAACACAAGACGAAAACTCATTTATGATCACCGATGTCAGTGGTCGGTGTGGATCCATCAAATATTTCGATCTATCCTTTTTAAAAATACATATAAATATATGCATGATTTGGTAGAAAATAATGGTGATGC
Organism: Mercenaria mercenaria; assembly: GCF_021730395.1. Classification (NCBI taxonomy): domain Eukaryota; kingdom Metazoa; phylum Mollusca; class Bivalvia; order Venerida; family Veneridae; genus Mercenaria; species Mercenaria mercenaria. The sequence continues at coordinate 14,423,270 of NC_069361.1, read as the reverse complement.
ATTAGATTCAAACATATTTATTATCAGATAACATCTAAATATTACTATCAAAAGTCAAATATCTTTAGTTTATTATGTCACACTAAGGGGTCATCTGTAATAAAACACAACATATGTATATCACAGAGGTGTTAATTGTTTCAACGAATAACTGAATATGTGGCCGAAAATAATAATGTGGATGACAGTTGACATTAAAATATATATGTTGTTTATAACATTTAAAAATTTCAGTGAATTTAAATTATGCGATTTTACATTCACAGATAGATCTATTAAATCAAACAATTAAAACTGAAGATTTTTTACTAAAATATAATGTTAATATATGACAGTAACTAAGAAGAACAATTTGGATCTGTGAATACATTTTTGTTTTAAATAACGTTTTTCCATTTGGTGTTAATACATTTTCCCGAGTTATTCTACTTTTTTAAATATTCTTTTTTTTTCAACTGAACGTGTGACAAGAAGAACAGAATTACATAATAACATTATCCATCCATACATTTATATTGATGAAAAAGCGATAATTCTAACATGGATATAAAATAAAGAGTTTCTCGGCTAGTCTAGTGAAATAAAAAGTGAAGAAAAACATTTGTTTGCGATAGAAACCTGAACAAAAATAACGAAATAAGTGCAAAATTTATGGTTTACTTATACTATTGTACAATGAATGCACTGGTTGTTTGTCCGCAAATTGAGTGCTGTGCTATTTTTAGATAGCAGACCTTATCGGTGACGTCACAGATCCTTACATACGAGAGTGTGCTATTGTATATAATATTGTCAAAGAAATGATTATTGTAACACATCAACAAGTTTTGATAATAAACAAACTCGATGATTCCCTGTGGACAAATGTATAAGAGTTCATAAACCCATATAATGAGATTTCACATGGATTTTTTTTATATAAAAAGCAATAATATAACATAGATTTTTTTTAAATTTAATATATAGATCAGATGAACTTGCAAAATGATTCTACTTTATCTGCTTGGTAAAACATGACAATCAAAGATTAGAGATTTTTTATACAGATAATTATAACATTCACTGCTAATGTAACTGTTTCATTACTTCTTGCATGCAAACATGCTGTTTGTGGTACCAGTTCATCGATTGTTGGTAATTTTTATGTATCATTCTGTTGCTAAAAATCTGGAATTAATTTCCCAAAAGCAACATGAAATTTTATACAAAAGTATTGTATCTTGTTCATTATTTACATACAGTTAAGATAGTTTCATGATCAGGGCCCCTCGATGAGTAGTATTTAATGACTAAGAGGGAAGTTTTTATGCAAAGCCTCATGACAACAAATATAAAAGGGAGTTCATCTTATATCATTGTATAAAGCAAAATTTTTATGGACGTACTTTTCACTTTTAAAGAAATGATCCACTTAGAATGCCATACTAGATATAAAAGTGTAATTGTATTCTGTATATATTTATGTGTTATTAGGTCCTCATTCACAGCCATATTGCTGTATTTCAGAGGATACTGGTCTGATGTCTTCTTTAAAATCATTAGGAAAATGGCAAAGACTTCTGAAATAAATGTAATAAAAGGTACATGGGACTTTTTACTGAAATTGCAAGTTCTTTGTTCAGTCTTATTATTCAAAGGGGTGTTCACTTAAAATTTACTGACTGAATAGCAAACAGTGCAGACAGATGTGCAGGCTGATGTCGCAAAGGCAGAATCACTTACCCCCAGCAGGCTAAAGGTTAAACTGAATTTATAGATCTGAACTTGCAAAATGATTCTTACTTTTACTGCATGGTAAAACATGACAATCAAATATTAGTGATTTTTTATACAGATAATTATAACATTCACTGGTAATGTAATTGTTTCATTACTTCTTGCATGCAAACATGCTGTTTGTGGTACCAGTTCATCGATTGCTGGTAATTTTTATGTATCATTCTGTTGCTAAAAATCTGGAATTAATTTCCCAAAAGCAACATGAAAATTTTATGCAAAAGTTATGTGAAATACTTAGCGTGAAACTATTGTATCTTGTTCATTATCTATATACAGTTAAGATAGTTTCACACTCAGCCCTCGACATTGAGTAGTATTCAATGATAGAGGAAAGCTTTTATGTGAAATCTCAAGACATCAAATATAAAAAAGATTCCATATGTTATATATTGTATCTAACAAATGTTCATTAACATTTTTTTGAGTTTTACATGCTTGATATGAAATAAGTATTTGTATACTGTTTATACCAGTATTTTTCACAGTATATACTGCTGTATTTCAAGGCATACTAGTCTGATGTCTTCTTTAAACACACTAGGAGAATGGCAAAGACTTTTGAAATAAATGTGATGAAAGACACCCTAATGAAATTACAAGGTCTTTGTTCAGCTTGATCTTACTATATTCACAAAATAATAATAATTATAGAGATAACTCTGTCAGTGACAGAAAGAACATATAATAGACAATTATTGTGGTGAACATGACTGAACATACTAATTAGTACAGGGTAATTAAATGTGACACCTGTCCTATTGTTATAGACACAATATCCATTTTCAATCCCAACCGGGATGGTGAAGTGGAAATTTGTCTTAATAAGTCATGCAATTCCTGTCTTTTCCATTTAAAGCATTCTGGACCAATTAGTTTTAATTAGTAGGAAGAACCTCAGGTGTGTCTTACAATTATTCTGCATGATAGCAACAATTCCTTCAGTCGGAAATGAAAGATATTTCACTGATAGCACCACACCAAATTTTTAATGTTCCTATAATCTTAACATTAAATTTCTAAGGATATATATATATATCTGTCAAAAATTCATACTTTTCGCTGATACTTGGAAAACATGATTAATTGCCTCCTATTTCCATAATAGGACATATCTGGGCTTGTACAGTCTTTGTGTGAAAATATGTAATCTGATGGTTGTATAACCGGGGTCCATTTTTCTTGGGGAATTTAGCTACTAATAACAAGTGGTAGAGTTCTAATATTCTTTTATTCCATTCTAAATAATAATATCATTTCACTTTTCAATAATTCCAATTGATCAATTCATAGTACATAATAATTTATTATTCTCAAAGTTTCCAAAGTATTTCTTGCCTAAAATATTAGAATATCAATTTTGACTAATTTTGACTTTCCTGTGCCTAAAACAAAAACCTAAATCTAACTCAAACTCCAAACTGACCTCTTTCAACTTTCCCTCCAAACTCTGCAACATTTTCATTCACGCCCACCTCATACTTCAACCAATCACATCTAACATACCTCATACTTCAACCAATCATATCACACATGCATACATTAAACCTGACCAGTACTTGTCTACTCCAGTGGCTTATTACTTTCTGATACTAATTAACACTTACTAATTAAATTATTACCATATCAAATTCTGTCTGGAATATCTTTTGAAGTAGCAGACCACATCAAATGCACATATGTTTAGCTATAATTATTTCTAGATAAGTAATAAACTGTAGAAAGGTAAGGGCAGTCTGATAAAATAATGACTTAATGTTATTTTAATGAATTTCATAATAAAAATATATCTGAAATCTAGAACTGGTCACAGTTGCCAGTATTTCCTGTATAATGTAGCAGGTTTCTTTGATGCATGTATGGATTATGCATACATTAATTAACATTTGATGTAAAATAGACAGATCCTTGTTGGAATCATAAAACTGTTCTCTGTAAATTTTTCCTTAGACTAATCTCTAACAAAGTGCTATCAAATTTATATCAAGGAAAAATTTTCAAATAATTCAAGAAATTCTAGAATCTTTTACACAATATTATAGTTTATTATATAATTAGTGCCTATTGAAAAAGGCAACTATGATGGTTGTCCCAGAAAATCGCGAACCTTTTTTATTATTTCGAAAATAAGCGACGCATCAAGTAATTATTTTAACTGATGTTATTTCAATGTATACTCGACAGGACTATAGAGTTTAAAATTAAATATCTGTCATCTTATTTGAGTATTTTTTAAATAGTGGACGGCAGTCAGTGCTTGTCGGCGCACGCTCAGTTTTCCTCCTACAAAAAGAAGCGGCTTCCTTTTAAATTCATGTAACTTACCCGATATACATCTCACAGGATTAAAATTCATATCTCGTTAACGGCAATGTGTGGCGCGTAATTATGTTAAAAATTGTGTTTCAGGTCTTTGACATCACTTGCGTTAAAAAAGTTACGTAATTTTGAAAGTAACGGTCACACACATTTTCGGAAATGGTGACATTAGATAAGTTCGCAGCGCAGAAAGTATTAAAGTATTATGTCGCCCTCTATTTGAATCACTCGCCAAACCTTCCTTAAAATGTTTTTGCCACAATGTCATAAAGACAAGTGTCCTGCTAACATTTGCCTGACTACTAGAATTTTCCATTTCTCGTTTTGTTTGTGAAGGAGTCATACCATGATCTACACAATATTTTATTAATACTTTCTGCGCTGCGAATTTATTTGATGTCGCCATTTCTGAAAGTGCGTGTGACCGTTACTTTCAAAATTACGTCACTATTTTAACGTAAGTGACGTAATGTAGTGGATAAAAAACCAAACATGCAGTCAATTTACAATTTACAACGTAAGTGACGTCAAAGACTTGAAACGCAACATAATTACGTGCCACATGTTGCCATTAACGACGATATAAATTTAAATCCTGTGAGATGTATATCAGGTTAGTTACATGAATTAAAAGGAAGCCACTTTAAAAGACATTGTGTCTGAAATCATTCGTCCTCCACCTCTGATAATTCATGTGGGGAAGTTGGCAGTTACTTGCGGAGAACAGGTTTGTACTGGTACAGAATCCAGGAACACTGGTTAACTGTCCGCCGTTATATGACTGAAATACTGAAAAATGGCGTTAAACCCAAAAAACAAACAAATAATCTTCTTTTTGTAGGAGGAAAACTGAGCGTGCACTGACTAGCACTGACTAACGTCCATTAATTGAAAAATACTCAATAAATATGACAGATATTTAATTTTAAACTCTATAGTCCTGTCCAGTTTACATTGAAATAACATCAGTTCAAATAATTATTTGATGCGTCGCTTATTTTCAAAATAATAATAAAGTTTGTGATTTTCTGGGACAACCCTCGTAATTCTCACTTGTTTAAGTGTTTAGATAAGTAACCAAGAAATAATTATTTGTAGTATTATTCATTGATTCATGGAAGGAAATATTTTACCAGCTAAGTTTTCGTAGGCATGCATTATAATATATATCTATGTCTAGCTCATCACAATGTCAATTGGGTAAATTGTTTCACTTCATCATCAAGAACTAACTCAAATGCAAAAATGTATCAGAAGCTTTTTTTCATAGTCAGAATCATTAAATCCATTCAGTAATTTCCAGTCAAAGATGTCCACTCTGAAACTGCTGACAACCAGTCAAAAAAATATATTCTTATAATTGATCGCGGCCAATGAGGCCGCGATCATATTGAATAGGTAGAGTATATGCGCGCTGGGGAAAATATTTCATGATGGGCCTGTGAATTCTTTACTTATGGGTGAAACAGGTCTCATAAGCGTAAATACGACTAGCTTCTACTGATTATAAAACATACCGTACGATTTGTTGTGAATTAACTGTTGTTGTACTTTTAGTAGTTCAACCACCACCCTTGTTTAAGAGCAACATTTAAAAAACACGATTTTTTTCATCCTCAAGTAATAAGTAAGTAGACTCGCCCAGTTTAATCAATCTAGACGCATAATCTAACTCTATACAAAAGCGCCTACTTCACCCGATTTACATTCGGAACATTTTCACGCGTTTCGGGCTTTATCTTATGTTTAACATGGGATTTTTGAACCGTCCAAAGATGTTGGAAATGTTTGTCTCATTGTTTATTTTTTTTTAATTTAACTGTTACTGCTTTCATTGTCTACCACTTTTTTTCCACCCTTGCCTGAAAAAACAGTAATGAGTTTGTACATTGTTCAGACAATTGTGCTCTGTTGAAATTTAACCAAACACAAGTTTACCTGCATAAACAGAAAGCATGATATGTCACCATGCGCGGATCCAGAGGGGCGGGGTGGGGGGTGGGGACCGGGGGTCTGGACCCCCTCTGGAAAATCTTTAAAAAAGGAAAGAAGACAAGAAGGAAAGAAAATGTTTTTCGAAAAAGGCAACATTAGACTGCATGTAAAGTATATGTGGCTGCTGCTACATATGACCCCGACATAATTCATATTATTTATCTAAAAGAAACTAAGAATTTTACCTTCAAGAAAGCTTGATTTTATCATTTTCCCAAATTTAACAGGTTAGTCCATAAAACTGTCACAGAATGCAAAAAATGAAGTGCTAAATTTCATAATTTCCAGGGTGGGGTCAGGGGATCGGACCCCCTCTGAGAAAATTGGCTTTGTCCGTGCATGGTCACTATACCTGTCCAGTACTGGACATTATGGTAAACGCTTCTTTCCTGCACAAATGACAATTTCGCAACTTCTGTCCGGTTTGTACAAATTTCTGGCCGCAATAAACCATTTGACTTGTAAGATTCTTGCAATGGTTGTAGATGTAGATGGGAATATCTTGGGCAGAGTCTCGGTACCACCTTATCAGTTAGCCTCAAGCCACATATTCTCATCTGCACATACAACCAGTGATAGATGCTTTATCAAGAAACAAAAGTAAAATGAAAATCATATACAAATGGCTTTTAGTGTATTAAACAATGTGTGGTTCAACGAGGAAATACATCCTGACTAATATACAAAAAACAAATTTTTGCAGCATAATAGTTTCAGTTTTGTTTTATAATCTGAAGTTAAGGTAATATGCGCCACCTAACGAAAGTCAACGGGCCGTTATGAAATTTAGCCGAATCAAAATTGACGATATTTCTGATTGACTGGTATTTTTTCCGTTTTCTGTTATTCTCCATTTTGCTGCTGTAAATCTTCAAACATGACCACTAACGTCATTTTTTCAGCAGAGCGCAAAATGACGTACTTGACTAGTTTTTCGATTATCGTTTTTATATACAACTAAAATACGGCAAAAATTCTTTATTTTCAAGTTTATATTAAAATTATCTCTCTAATGATATATAATTTGTCATGTTTATTTCAACGTCACATCAGAGGCAAACGATTTATGAACGCAAAATACGCAAAACTGACGTCGAGCTTCACCCAAAATTTCGCGTGAAGACGCCTGTATTTCAGAAACTGCCAGATAGTTTTTTGAATAAATTTGAGCAAGCATGCAAAATTTCAATCACTATCGATTCCATAAAAGAAAAATGGGGGTCACCGTTTTAGATTTCGCTCTATTTACCGTGGCTCTACCCCTACCCCCAGTAAAAAATAACAACGTTTTTATACTTATTTCGTAAATTTTCATAAATTTTAATTCCGTTTCTGTTTCTGTTGGTGGATATAATGCTATTAAATTCCAGTAATGATAAAAAGAAGATATGATTAAATGAAATTATTGAAATAAATGAAATATTTCAGGAAATTGCTCTCCTATACATGACACTGAAACACAAAGAGTCCTTTTTATTGAAACACGTATCGGTAAAGTAAAGTGCATTTTAGCCGAAAGTTGTATTCACCTAGAATACGCTTAATTTTAGTTGTAGTTGCAGCTTCAATTCTTAAGCAAACTTTGTTTAATAAAATTAAAAATATTTGTCAAAACGCTAAAACCTTAGCAGAAAAGTGAAGCACATCAAATGTTAAAGTTCTAAGCAAAATGCTTGTAGTCAATCTTAAAGAGATTCTATTACCGGATATTTTGGTGTTCATCTAAGACTTTGTTTTAAATTTATGTTCACGCAGGTATGCTTCATGCCAGTACTGGATATTTCCATGTCAGTGTATTTTTATCTTACTTTGGTATTCTGTCGAACGCATGACAGGGACAAAAGGAACCGTTCTAGAAAATAATACTGCAAGTGACTTGTGTGCACAAACCGTTATCTGGAGAGGAAACAGGTAAAAGTTCGAACTTCCCCGTCGGAAGTTCAGTTGGCCGGTTCGTGTGAGGTAAACAAGATGAAATGGTTTATAAGAAAATGCAGAAGACGGTGCGGTCTTAATAAAAATGCAGTTATTTCGATAAATTAGTGCAGTTTTTACATATGTTCTAGTAAAACAATAGATTATCGGGACTAATAGTGCAGTTTGGAAATATAAAGACTGATCCTTTGTTCTTACACATTCTTTTTTATATTTTAGTTGCTTTGTCATTCATGCTACTACAGTGACTGTTCAATATCTGTCACTTAAACGTCAAAACATAAATGAGCCGCGCCATGAGAAAACCAACATAGTGGCTTTGCGACCAGCATGCGCATCCGCGCAGTCTGGTCAGGATCCATGCTGTTCACTTTCAAAGCCTACTGCAATTAGAGAAACTGTTAGCGAACAGCATGAACCATGACCAGAATGCGTGGATGTGCAGGCTGGTCTGTGTCCATGCTGGTTGCAAACGCACTTGGTTGGTTTTCTCATGGCTTGGCTCAAATGTTAAGATCGTCATCTAGATTGACTACACCGATGAAAGTTTGCGTCTGATATCAGGAGACGTAGGCTCAAACCATACAAATACCACAATTTTAAATGTCTCATTTTAAAGGCATTGAAAGCATGCGCACGGTAGATCAGTTTAATTAAGCAAATGTGGCCAGAAAATAAAATGGAGACTTTGTAAAACATGACTGTAGTATAAAATTAAATTATAAAATAGGGTAATATATAAAGCCGTGCTCACGTTTTGTGAGCATTTTATTCAATTTACTGCTTAATTTCCAGTAGACGTTTATAATTTTTGTTGGGATATATAGCACATGTACGAACCTGCGTCTTCTGATATCAGGCGGAAACTATCCTCGGTGTTGTTTGTAACATTTGTTTACCGAGATATATAAACAAAACAAGTATTTGTTAAAGTACTCAACATTAATCAGAAGTACCGCGAGCGAAACTTTGCAGTGTGAACATCTTGGAGGTACATGTGATTCTTAACACCTTAAATAAACTTATGGGACAAATCCCTTTCTCTCCTCATTAGAGTACTGTATGCGTAATCTAAATTTCTGTAAACTGTTTCTATGTAAAGATGGAATCATTAACTGCGCACTCTTTGAAATACTATATAGAGTGCACAGGCACTTAGGCAAAATTGTCTGTAATAAAACATGTCTGTTTATCATGTATAGAACATTTTCTAGAAAACATTCATCTGTTTGAAAAATTTAATAAACAAAAAAAACGTCTACATTTTATCATTTTTATGATATCATTTCATAACATAAAACAGCAGAAACTAATATTATTTCATTATATCCACCAACAGAAGAAGAAACTGAATTTGTATTAATGGAAATTTACGAAATAAGTATGAAAACGTTGTTATTTTTACTGGGGGTAGGGGAAGCGCAACAGTAAATAGAGCGAAATCTAAATCAGTGACCCCCATTTTTCTTTTAAGGAATCGATAGCAATTGAAATTTTGTACTTCTGTTGAAATTTATTCAAAAACTATCTCACAGTTTTTAAGATATAGGCGTTTTTACTCGAAATTTTGGGTGAAACTCAACGTCAGTTTTACGTATTTTGCGTTCATAAATCGCTTGCCTCTGATGTGAAGTTGAAATAATCATGACAAATTATATATTACTGGAGAGATAATTTTAATATAAACTTGAAAATAAAGAATTTCTGCTGTTTTTTAGTTGTACAGTAAAACGCGCTCGCTCGAGGTCGCAAGGGGATGAGCAAAATGCTCGAGTTATCCATGGTTTCGAGAGACCCGAACATTGACCAACATAAGAAGAAAATTGAAGTTTTTTTTACCAATACCAAATGTCATCGGGACCATTTGCTGAGTAATCGGTGATGCGTAATGATAACATACTTGTGACATTTTCAAACAAAACGTATTACAAACATTACCTACGATAGACGTTTCAATATGTATTTTGTAAATGGCACATGTGAAGGAACAACTAGGACTTTTATTTTTATTTATCAAAAAGTGCATATCAAAATTATTATCTCAATTTTATGAAAAGGCTATATTATTTCCTTGATTTGCATGCAAACAACTGCTGATTAAAATACTAAGATCTCATAACTATCTTCTTGATCCCGCAGAAAAGAAGTTTTAAGTATTCAGTAATTCATCTATATCTGATCAATAAAACTTTTCTTCAACCTTTTATCAATAATTAATCTCATTATCAGAACAAATATACCGACAAACATACATTTAGGATAGTCGTGGAATAGACCACGCAATTCTCACGACATGTGGAATTTTTTGATTATCCGATACATTCTGACCACCAAAGGTGTGACAAATTTTGACACCTCTGCTCGAGTTTGCCAGAAGCAGCAAAGAGAAAATTAATACACAGGGACCAGATGTCATGCTCGAGCGATCGAGTTATCGATGCTCGACCCAGCCATGGTAATATCACATAGAAAATAGAAGGAAATCGGCCGGGACTATGTGAATTGCTCGAGCGAGCCCGGGTACTCGAGTCATCGATGCTCGAGCGAGCGGTTTTTCACTGTATATAAAAACGATACTCGAAAAACCAGTCAAGTATGTCATTTTGCGCTCTGCTGAAAAAATGACGTTAGTGGTCATGTTTGAAGATTTACAGCAGCAAAATGGAGAATAACAGAAAAATGAAAAAAATACCAGTCAGTCGGAAATACTATTACATAGGTTTAGTTCGTTATGTGAGAGTTATCTAATAAGCCAAGGTGTAAGATAAGAGTGAAGTCCAGTTTTCAGGAAAAATGTTTCTAAATGTTATACTCGACATCACTAATCTCACGTCATCACTAATTTCACGGTATTTGAGTTGCGCCACCTACGTGCTGTTTACATGTCAAGTTTGTGACCTATTTTATGCATGCTACCGAAAAATGTTTTTACCTGCAGTTACCTCGCTAAAATAATCTGTCAGTATTTATTAAAATCGTATTTTTCACATATCTATTGCAAAAATTAAAAAAATCTATTAATCAAGCAAATATTTGCAATGTTTACAAGTTTGTCTACCAGCTGATCGGCATTTGTCCTCATTAATTATGCAATTAAGTCCCGCCTATAGGTTAGATGACACCAAATTTTACGTAACATCCCCCAGCTACACAAAAATGAATGAAATATCAGTATTAGGCAAAACATCAAAACATCCAGACATTGCACTGATTTATGTAAGTTCTGAACCAGTCCCTTACGAAAATGAAATATGGAAACAAGCTGGCATTAAGCTGCAAGGTAACTGTCAATGATCTGGTAACAGTCTGTCAAAAAAAAAGGTAACTGGAAATAATCTGACTCCTACAGGGGAACAAACTTCCAAGAAAAAAAGTCTATCTGAAAATAACATGGACACTATTTACATATTATTTCCAGTTTCTGGGAATAACCTGCAAACTATATGGCAATAAACTGGCTCATAACAATCAGCATGTAAACACACTGACAATATTGTCAGTTTGTTTCCAGTGTCCTGGAAGAAATCTGGCAGGAAAATGGCAAGGAACTGGAAATAAAAAACATAATTTCTATAATCAGATTGATATGGCAACACACTGGAATTGTAAACAAGAGCTGTTGGAGGACAGCAATGCCTCAACAGCCTTGTCAATTGAATGAAGACAAAAGTTGGAAAGGGGAATAATCTTGTAAAACTGCAAAACAGGATTATGGAACCTGCACAGTGCATATCAGCTTATGGCAGTGGACAAGTGTGTGTGAAGTTTCAATCCATTTCCATTAGTGAGTACTGAGATACCAGCTTACATACAAAAACTTAAGCAAAAAATGCTATGTGGAAAAAGGGGCATAATTTTGAAAAATAAAAAGTTATGGGACCTGCTTAGTGCATGTCAGATCATGACACTGAACAAGCGTGTAATTAGTTTTAATCCATTCCCATAAGTGAGTACTGAGATACTAGCTTACATACAAAACGTTAACCTTCTAAGTCGAAAAAAGGTCAAAATTTTCTAAAAAAAACAACATACGGGCATGTCCAATAACTCGGCTATTCGGCTATTCTTTGAATAGTCGAGATAGAAATTACATAAGTGACAATATTGTATGGATTTTCTGTCTGTCTGACAGTACAGTGGATATAAATTTACTCTGAGGGCAGATTATGGCAATGCACTGGCTACACACTGGCAATTTACCCATCTTAGCAATTTTCACAGCAAAACAAATATTACAAGACACCTTATCAAAATGGCCGAGTTTGCATTTTTCCCTCCAAAATTATTTTCAGTTTTCAATAGCTTTCCAGCATTGATGGGCACATTGTAAAGGTACTTTTTCATCATTTTACAGTTGTTTATTTTCATTGTAACACAGATTCTGTCCACAACAAGTATTTGTGCTAAACAGATACAGAAAATTTAAAAGTCATGTATTTTCGCTACCCTGTAAAATTAAACTTGCAAATTACCATAATCTCCTTTGGTTTCAATATTATATTATTGATAATTGAAATATTGCAAATCTTAATTGGTATTAAAATTTAGTCACAAGCAAATGAAGGATTTAAGTCACATTAAAATTCATATTAAACATTAATAAAGATAAATAGAAAAAAATATATACTGACACTAAACTGGAAACAAACTTCCCATACACTGACAATGCTATGACAATACAATGGTAATAAAGACAATTTTCCTAGGGGAAATAAATAAGATTAGTAACACTGAGTAAGCAAGCGATATATTGGGATACTAGTCCATCTTTAGCTCAGTAGGTAGAGCGTCGATCTACGGATCAAGGGGTCGCGAGTTCGATCTTCGGACGGGGCCTATGTTCTCCGTGATTATTTGATAAACGACATTGTGTTTTGAAATCATTAGTCCTCCACCCCTGATTCATGTGGGAAGTTGGCAGTTACTTGTGGGGAACAGGTTTGTACTGGTACAGAATCCAGGAACACTGGTTAGGTTAACTGCCCCCTGTTACATTACTGAAATACTGTTGAAAAAAACGTTAAACCCAAAATAAACAAACAAAACTAGTCCATCTGCCACACTAATGTTTAAGTGCTCATAACTTTGTACTGCATGAAGGAATTTAGTTAAAACTTTAAATAATGATTCCAGTTTGCTAAAGTGTTTTCTCTTGTCCATGTAAGAGAGCCTGGCATGTTGTGACTGACTTTACACTGACAATACAATGACAACACACTGGCAATATGCCAGTGTGTTGTCAGAAAAATTTCCAGTTGACTGGCTGTGCACTGACAATACAAGGACAAAGACTGGAAAGTCCAAAAAGCCGCTTGTTGTCAGTTGTGTATCCAGTGTGTTGCCAGATTGACTCTGCATACCAGTTTGTTGCAAGTTTGTTGTCAGTGTTTTATTTCCAGATACCTCTATATAATTTAGCTCCTTTAAATAATTTTATATGAAAAATCAATGAAATTTTGTTAAAGTGTCATTACAAACATCACTGACAACAAACTGTATATAAACTGACAGCAGACTTGAAGTTAAATTGTACAGCTGGTTTTCAGATCTGGAAATTAGCTGACAAGTACATGGACACATGATGGTTATTCAGTGGCAACACACTGGGTCAGTTTATTGTCAGCTCTGGTAATAGGCTGGCAAGTAACTGGATTTTAGAGTATTATTCACTGGAAACACACTGGACATAAACTGACCATACACTGACAATAGGGAAGGTTTTTCGTAAGGGCAGTGCTTGTAATGGGGAGAGAGGCTTTACGAGTGTCTTTATACCAAATATGTAATTTACAAATATGTAGTCTTAGTGTTACAATTTCTGGAACCTCCATGACCAAGTGGTTAAGGTCTCCGTCATTGAAACACTTTCCTGTCACCTCTGTGGGTTTAGAACCTCTCTGGGTGTAAAATTCATTCATGTGAGGAAGCCAAATTGTTGGCTTATAGAAGGTGGATGGCTCTAACCAGGTGCCTTCCTGTGCCTAAAATAATTCTTGTAGGGGCCCCTTTAGTATTTTTCCACTACAAAAGGCTGGACAGTTACCATATGCCCTATAAATGTGTCAGAATGATTTTAAACCCAACAAAAAAGGTTATGTTTTTTCAAGAAGCTGCACAATAGATTGGGACAGATTTAAATCACACATAATTTTAGTATCATACAATGTCAGTGTATATAAAGGTTCAGTGCAAGTATTGTGTATGGGGGTAATAATTGTAAAAGTCTTTGCCATCCTTAGATATGTTACCCTGTTATGGTGTGTGTTCTTGTGAACAAAGCTGGATTAATGCTGACTAAACAGTGACTTCACTTGATTTGATATTCAAATACAATTCAGACAAGCTACTTACAGCTAGAAACAAACATGTTAAAGAACTTGTCAAAGAAACTTAACTCCTATGACAGTTTTTCTGAAGTTGAATCCTTTTAAAACTGGCTCTTATGAAATGAAAAGTTGAATTTTAAGCCAGTTACTCTCGCAGTTCCACATTAAACACAGTTAGAGGTGTAAAACATGAGTAACCTTGTCTATGTTAGGGCCATGTCTTCCAGTTTTAGTCCAAGCTAAGCTAATTAAATACCAGAAATAACCAGAACTTTGACTTCATTAGCTAAGCAATTCTTGTCATTTCATTCTTTTGGATTGCTTCTAATTAGCTGGAGCTACAAGGAGTAGTGAAAGTGTCTTAAAATAATTCCACCATGATAACAGCTCATTCATTAACAACAACAGGAAAGAACATCCAAATAAGTTCATTTGCATTATTGATACAGCGGTCAGTTTGAAATGACCGATATTTCATTGCTATTCCCAGTGTACTCTGTAAGGCCACATGTGGTCACAAAGTTCCTGTTTAAAACATTAGATTGATTCAGAAATATCCATCCAGCCTGATACAACTGTTTATTAATTGCTTCTGTTTCCATAATAGGAAATATTTTTGCTGACACAGTGAAAGTACATAGTGGGGCTCTACTGAAACTAAAAGGATGCAGCTGTTTCCTCTTTTACATACTAGCATTAGTTTTGTTCTTTGAAACAATTCATTAATGGAATATTGCAGGAAAGAGTGTTTAATTAATACAAGCTTACTCCTAAATTTGTATGTAATACATATTTGGAAATAAGTAATGTTTAAAATAATGGAACCTTTCTGAAAAGAGGCTGTCTCAAAATGACATGTACAGTAGATCAACAGATATTTGGACAAATAGAAAATTGTTATATTTGTCATTGTCAGAACTGATGATCACTGAAAAGCTTTATAGTACAAAACAATTCCCATAAGCATCAGCATCTGCATCTAAAAACTTTGCATGAAGTTTCTCAAAAACTACATAGCAAAATGTAAACTTCAGCTTTTATTTTTGTCAGGATTAATACCCCAATCTACATACTTTTCCCTTTTCACATTACTAAAACTTGGCAACAGTTACATACAATACAGAGTACTCTGAAATCATTTAAATTTATGATTTGAAAACAATAACCTGAAACATCCAGCCATAGGGCCCTTGATATATTCTGTAAACATTTCAGTAGAACAATACATCATGAATATGGGGCATTAATTTGGGAATACACTAATACAAAGTCAAAATGTATGTTTTGAAAAAAAGTGATCCTTGAGAATTTTGAATGGAATTTTTTAAGTGATATAAATTACAAAAAGCATTAATAATTGACTAAGCAGAAGTCATCATGGTAATAAAATCTTAGATTTGTGAAGGCTCTGTTTAGATGATTAGTTGAATGACACTTGCCCTGTACTGCAGTGGATTGAACGTTGCTTGAGATGTAGAATTCTTTATGCGAGACCATCCAGCTGGCTTATGAAATATTGGAAGTTCTACCCAGTTGCCAGCCCATGCCTCTGATAATGCTCACAGTAGAACCCAAGGGCCCGCCACAGTCAAAAGCTGAAAAGAGGCAATATGACATATTTATGTTGGTGCAATGTTAAACCAAACAAAAACAGAACAAAACAGAATGTATCACTAAAGTTATGTCTGTTAATTTGTCAAATTACCCTTTCAGGAATATAGATACACTTGATGATCCAATAGTTGAAATGGAAACATGTGGTAACAGTGGACTAGTGTGTGGAACAAACCAAGGACAACAACAGACTTTG
This sequence comes from Mercenaria mercenaria, assembly GCF_021730395.1. Lineage (NCBI taxonomy): Eukaryota > Metazoa > Mollusca > Bivalvia > Venerida > Veneridae > Mercenaria > Mercenaria mercenaria. Next base: position 14,407,109 of record NC_069361.1, on the reverse strand, counting down.
GTGAGTTTTAGAGACTCATATGCACAATGTACATGTATCTTTAGTTGCTTTGAATATGCTAAGCTTCTGTTGCATCCCCTGTTATTGTGCTGAATGTTTTGTTCCGTCTCCTGATATTGACTGATTTTTGCTTTATTTAGTTTGTTTCCTATGCAGTTGCATTTTTTTGGCTTTTTTATATATTTGTGTTTTGCCAGTTTTTGCTTTGTTGAGTATTTCCTCTTCAATTTACTATGTTTCTTCTCATGCTTACCAAGTATGCAGACTTCTGCTTGTTACCCATTCTTGTTCATATTTTGTTTGATAGAAAGATGCAGCTTGTAGTTACAGTTCAGTCTGATCCAGTCTACAAGAAAGATGAGGACTGATTTCTCAAATCTATAAGAAAGTAGACTGCTGCTTTATCAAATCTATAAGAAAGTAGGCTGCTGATTTATCAGATCTGTAAGAGAGCAGAATGCTGATTTCTCAAGTCTCTGTAAGAGAGGTGACTGCTGATTTATCAAATCTGTAAGAGAGTAGAATGCTGATTTCTCAAGTTTCTGTAAGAGAGGTGAGTGTTGATTTATCAAATCTGTTAGAGAGTAGAATGCTGATTTCTCAAGTCACTGTAAGAGAGGCGATTGCTGATTTATCAGATCTGTTAGAGAGTAGAATGCTGATTTCATAAGTCACTGTAAGAGAGGTGACTGCTTATTTATCAAATCTGTTAGAGAGTAGAATGCTGATTTCTTATGTCACTGCAAGAGAGGTGACTGCTGATTTATCAGATCTGTTAAGAGAGTAGAATGCTGATTTCTCAAGTCACTGTAAGAGAGGTGACTGCTGATTTGTCAAATCTGTAAGAGTGTAGAATGCTGATTTCTCAAGTCACTGTAAGAGAGGTGACTGCTGATTTGTCAAATCTGTAAGAGTGTAAAATGCTGATTTCTCGAGTCACTGTAAGAGAGGTGACTGCTGATCTATCAAATCTGTAAAACAGTAGAATGCTGATTTCTCAAGTCACTGTAAGAGAGGTGAGTGTTGATTTATCAAATCTGCAAGAGAGCAGAATGCTGATTTCTCAAGTCACTGTAAGAGAGGTGGCTGCTGATTTATCAAATCTGTTAGAGAGTAGAGTGCTGATTTATCAATTTGCAAGAGAATAAAATGCAGATTTCTGTGCTGAATTCACAAGAATGTAGGAGAGTAAAGTGCTGATTTCTCAAGTCTGTAATAGAGTATGGAGCTTAGTCTTTTGCAAGTCTGTAAGACCATAGAGTTTCTGTCTTTTATGTTCTGACAACGAGCTATAATGTAGTGACAACACCTCGGATTTTAATGTGTTTGTATTGGATTACCGAGGCAATTTTCACATTGAGTGCATGCAATGGTTTCATAAATCCATAAGAACTGTCTCCACTTTAATGTAAGATGCTGTGAGGAAAAAGGTTTCTTGGTGCATGATGTGAGGGTATAATTATTTTGTACACTAGTGGTAATCATTTACAAAAGGAACATTAGAGCTCAGAAAAAAGTCGTACTTCAACAAGCATGAGAACATTTTGTACTGTCTTATGCTGTTTGTTAGACAAATGGGTCTTAGACATGTTACATGGATATGCATTTGAAGTGAACAGATCCCCTTTCTAAACAGTTGCACCACGACCATACAGGTTTAGTCCACAAGAAGAACATTTAATTAAACTAGAAATTTGCAAGAAGTAAAAAATGAACCTGAAGATAAACAGAATTCATTTCAAAATGGAAACACTGTCAACAGCCATAGCGTTCATGTGGGAAAAGCGTTGGTTTGCATCGGCAGATCTTGCGAAGTCATTTTATCCCATCTCTGTCCACGAGGAAGATAGAAAACTCTTGCGATTTTGGTTTCAAAACAAAAAATACCAATTTTGTGCACTAGTTATGGGACTTTCAAGTAACCCAAGAGTTTTGACATTTGCACATTTACAATCAAAAGACACGTCAGTGCAGCTTACACCTGTTGTGATGAGCTGATTTGGGAATATCTGAATATACCCTGTATTGTACAGAAAAATGTTAAACAATTTATTTATTCTGTGCTTATTGTTTCTCTATAAAAATGAAAAACAAAATAGACACACAGGATTCCATCTGTTTTCCTAGTTACCAAAAACAGCTGATAATGAAAACTAATACAAAAGCAACATTAAGTCAACATTATTGACTCTAATTTCATGAGAATATTTTAATGAGTGAATTGTTAACATGGGAATTTACAAAATAGTTGCATTGTCCATTACAGAATTTCAGTAATTCAATACAAAAAGCTAATTGAAGTTCACTTGGTACAAATGCAAGTCACTGATTAGAAGAGAAAAAAATAGATACAAAATAATAAAGTATTATGCAACGGTGCATGAAAGTATGATATTGCTGTTAAAAAATTTAAGCAATTCAAATTTTATTTCAATTTGTACGCGACGTTATTGCATGAAGTATCACACTTCAGTAATTTAACAGCAGCTGAACATATTTATTATCAGGTCACAATCCATTAGATTATGAAAATATTAATTAACAATTTGACAATCATACACCATAACAGTATGTTTAGTCGAGAATGGCAAAGAATTTCGTAACACATTGTATTATGCTGCAGTTGAATGTAATTGTCATTTTATGATTATTGGTGCTATTGGATTATTTAAAACCATGATTATAGCTGAATATATTTTACCAGAAGCTTGGAAAATACTTTATGACTAACATTTTAAACTATCTATCTAGAGTGATTGAGTTAACCTCTCTCTGTCTCTGCTGATGACAATAAGAACTTGGAACAAAGGAATGCAATATGTTTATTGCTACTCCCATCCGTAGGCATAACAATAACTTTGGATTTAGGTTTTATTGTTCTACCAACTATTCACAAGAACTTTGTAAATGTAATTCCTGATTTGCATTTACAGTTATTTTATGTCATTCAGCTGCATGCTATCTGGTATAATGTTCTAAAGAAAAAGAGAAATGTTCTTTTCATTGTCAGTTTGTTGAAATATTTATGATGACCATCAAATTTTTGTAGCAGAACTATAATTACTGGCTTGGAACTATTTCCAGTTATTGCTCAGAATTGATTCATTGCTAAATATTGTTTGGAGAAGAACTTCAGGAGGTATCCCGTTGTATAGTCTGTTCCAACAGAATAAACTTTCAGCCAAAGGCTTTGAGAATAGTCCTTGTAGAGCTGTTCTAGAAAATGGCACAAACATGAAGATTTGATGTATTTCATCTGAAAACCTGCTGGGTTTGTTAGTGCAACCAGTTAGTAAAGTGTTAAATTATTGAAGTGCTATGCATTGGTGCAAGACAAGACAATCTGGCATTGCAGTTAAATATCAAGGAAATGCACATTTGTATTTCAATTTGTGTGAGATGTTACTGCATCAGGTATCTTTCTTTAAAGCCCAAGCTAGCTAGCTAGTTGCTCCGCTGCTATTCAAATTCTTTTGTGTGTATGCAACCCATGATTACAATAAGTAACAGTTAACGACCACAAAACCACAGGTATTTCATATAGAATTTTATATAAAATAGACTCTATTTTGACAGACTTCACTGTTCATAGTCAGGATTTTCATGCTTTTTCAGAGGCAATACAAGGTTAAAAGGTATGACGGGAGCAGGGCTTTAATAATTCAACAAAAACTGAAAACATGTTTATAACCAGTTTGCAGTCTTTTCAGTGTCATTCAATTATGAAAATAGTACATTAACAGTTTGTATGTTTAACATTAAATTCTAAAGGTGATGTACCATAACACAAGCTGTTTTATCTCAGAATGGCAAAGACTTTTGCAATACATTGTGTCAGCCTTTCCCTTACGAAAATGAAATATGGAAACAAGCTGGCATTAAGCTGCAAGGTAACTGTCAATGATCTGGTAACAGTCTGTCAAAAAAAAAGGTAACTGGAAATAATCTGACTCCTACAGGGGGAAAAAACTTCCAAGAAAAAAAGTCTATCTGAAAATAACATGGACACTATTTCCATATTATTTCCAGTTTCTGGGAATAACCTGCAAATATATGGGGAATAAACTGGGTCATAACAATCACATGTAAACACACTGACAATATTGTCAGTTTGTTTCCAGTGCTGGAAGAAATCTGGCAGGAAAATGCAAGGAACTGGAAATAAAAAACATAATTTCTATAATCAGATTGATATGGCAACACACCTGGAATTGTAAACAAGAGCTGTTGGAGGACAGCAATGCCCAACAGCCTTGTCAATTTAATGAAGACAAAGTTGGAAAAGGGGAATAATTTGTAAAACTGCAAAACAGGATTAAAGGAACCTGCACAGTGCATATCAGCTTATGGGAGTGGACAAGTGTGTGAAGTTTCAAATCCATTTTTCCATAGTGGAGTACTGGAGATACCAGCTTACATACAAAAACTTAAGCAAAAAATGCTATGTGGAAAAAGGGGCATAATTTTGAAAAATAAAAGTTATGGGACCTGCTTTTGCATGTCAGATCATGACACTGAACAAGCGTTGAATTAGTTTTTTAAACCATTCACCAAAAGTGAGTACTGAGATACTAGCTTACATAAAAAAACGTTAACCTTCTAAGTCGAAAAAGGCCAAAATTTTCTAAAAAAAACAACATAAAGGGCATGTCCAATAACTCCCGGCTATTTGGCTATTCTTTGAATAGTCGAGATAGAAATTACATAAGTGACAATATTGTATGGATTTTCTGTCTGTCTGACAGTACAGTGGATATAAATTTACTCTGAGGGCAGATTAAGGCAATGCACTGGCTACACACTGGCAATTTACCCATCTTTGCAATTTTCACAGCAAAACAATATTACAAGACACCTTATCAAAATGGCCGAGTTTTGCATTTTTCCCCCCAAAATTATTTTCATTTTCATAGCTTTCCCGCATTGATGGGCACATTGTAAAGGTACTTTTCATCATTTTACAGTTGTTTAATTTTCAAATTTTAACACAGATTCTGTCCACAACAAGTATTTGGGGCTAAACAGATACAGAAAATTTAAAAGTCATGTATTTTCGCTACCCTGTAAAATTAAACTTGCAAAATTTACCATAATCTCCTTTGGTTTTAATATTATATTATTATAAAATTTAAATATTGCAAATCTTAATTGGTATTTAAAAATTTTGTCACAAGCAAATGAAGGATTTAAGTCACATTTAAAAATTCATATTAAACATTAATAAAGATAAATAGAAAAAAATATATACTGACACTAAACTGGAAACAAACTTCCCATACACTGACAATGGGTATGACAATAAAAATGGTAATAAAGACAATTTTCCTAGGGGGAAATAAATAAGATTAGTAACACTGAGTAAGCAAAGCGATTTTGGGATACTATCCATCTTTAGCTCATAGGTAGAGCGTCGATCTACGGATCATGGGTCGCGAGTTCGATCTTCGGACGGGCCTATGTTTTCCGTGATTATTTGATAAACGACATTGTGTTTGAAATCATTAGTCCTCCACCCCTGATTCATGTGGGGGAAATTGGCAGTTACTTGTGGGAACAGGTTTTGTACTGGTACAGAATCCAGGAACACTGGTTAGGTTAACTGCCCCTGTTACATTACTGAAATACTGTTGAAAAACAACGTTAAAAACCCAAAATAAACATACAAAACAGTCCATCGCCACACTATGTTTAAGTGCTCATAACTTTGTACTGCATGAAGGAATTTAGTTAAAAATTTAAATAATGATTCCAGTTTGCTAAAGTGGGTTTTTCTTGTCCATGTAAGAGAGCCTGGCATGTTGTGACTGACTTCACTGACAATACAATGACAACACACTGGCAATTGCCAGGTGTTGTCAAAAAATATTTCCAGTTGACTGGCTGTGCACTGACAATACAAGGACAACAGACTGGAAAGTCCAAAAAGCCGCTTGTTGTCAGTTGTGTAACCAGTGTGTTGCCAGATTGACTCTGCATACCAGTTTGTTGCAAGTTTGTTGTCAGTGTTTATTTCCCGAAACCTCTATAAAAATTTAGCTCCTTTAAATAAATTTTATATGAAAATAATGAAATTTTGTTAAAGTGTCATTACAAAAAATCACTGACAACAAACTGTATATAAACTGCAGCAGACTTGAAGTTAAATTGTACAGCTGGTTTTCAGATCTGGAAATTAGCTGACAAGTACATGGACACATGATGGTTATTCAGGGCAACACACTGGTCAGTTTATGTCAGCTCTGGTAATAGGCTGGCAAGTAACTGGATTTTAGAGTATTATTCACTGGAAACACACTGAACATAAACTGACCATACACTGACAATAGGGAAGGTTTTTCGTAAGGGTTGTGCTACACTTGTATGTAATTTGTCATTGCTATTGGAATATGTAACACCATGATAATAGTTTTATTAGTCCCCTACTGGTTGAAAACCAGTTTCGGGGACTATAGGAATGCGCTTTTCCGTCATTCCGTCCGTCCGTCCGTCCGTCTGTCCGTCCGTCCGTCCGTCCGTCCGTCCGCAATTTCGTGTCCGGTCCATAACTCTGTCATCCATGAAGGGATTTTAATATTACTTGGCACAAATGTTCCCCATGATGAGACGACGTGTCATGCGCAAAACCCGGACCCCTAGCTCAAAGGTCAAGGTCACAATTGGAGCTCAAAGGTCAACAGGGCTTTTTTCCTGTCCGGTCCATAACTCTCCCATCCATGAAGGGATTTTAATATTACTTAGCATAAATGTTCCCCATGATGAGACGACGTGTCATGCGCAAAACCCGGACCCCTAGCTCAAAGGTCAAGGTCACAGTTGGAGGTCAAAGGTCAACAGGGCTTTTTTCCTGTCCGGTCAATAACTCTCCCATCCATGAAGGGATTTTAATATTACTTGGCATAAATGTTCCCCATGATGAGACGACGTGTCATGCGCAAAACCCGGACCCCTAGCTCAAAGGTCAAGGTCACAGTTGGAGGTCAAAGGTCAACAGGGCTTTTTTCCTGTCCGGTCCATAACTCTCCCATCTATGAAGGGATTTTAATATTACTTGGCACAAATGTACCTCATAATAAGACGATGTGTCATGCACAACTTTCAAACCCCTAGCTCAAAGGTCAAGGTCACACTTAGCAGTCAAATGTTAACATAGCATGAACAGGGTCTGTTTCGTGTCCGGTCCATAACTCTGACATTCATTAAGGAATTTTAATATCACTTAGCACAAGTGTTCCCCATGATGAGACGACGTGTCGTGCGCAAATCCCAGACCCCTAGCTCAAAGGTCAAGGTCACAATTGGGGGTCAAAGGTCAATAAGGTTTTTTCCCTGTCCAATCCAGAACTCTGTTATCCATCGAGGGATTACAATATTACTTGGCATAAATGTTTCCCATGATGAGACGACGTGTCATGCGTAACACCCAGTACCCTAGCTTAAAGGTCAAGGTCACACGTTGAGATCAAATGTCAAGAGGATTTTTTTCCTGTCCGGTCTATAACTTTGTCATGCAAAGCAGGATTTAGATATCAGTTGGCACAATTATTCCCCTGGATGAGACAACATGTCATGCGCAAGAACCAGGTCCCTAGGTCTAAGGTCAAGGTCATATTTAGAGGTCAGAGGTCAAATTCAAGAATGACTTTGTACGGAACATTTCTTCTTCATGCATGGAGGGATTTTGATGTAACTTGGACCAAATGTTCACCACCATGAGGCACCCTTGTTTTTAGAATTACGTCCCTTTGTTTTTACTATAAATAGATTTTATTGTAACTTTTTTATTACTGGCGGTAGAGAAAAATCGAGACCACTTTTCTGTGGTACAGCATGCATGTTACATCCAATTTTTAGGTGTATTTTGACCTATCTCTACCTGGTAAAGAGTTTCTTGTGGACTTATATAGATTTTTTTTTTTTTTTTTTTTTTTTTTTTTTTAAAGATTAATTTCCCTTTGTTTTTACTATAAATAACTTACATGATAACATTTTTATAATCAGCCAAAAAAATTCAATATGAAAACAACTATAGGTTTTTATATATATAAATTTTAATCCAAGTGTTTTGTTATAACATATTGTATATATAGTACAATATTGTTTATACATCATTGACAGATATCAGTTCATTATGTTATACTGCAGTAGAAAATTAGGTGCCTTCCAGTAGGGGACTTTGTATTGCATGGCAATACTTCATTCACTTGTTTTAATAAAGTCTAGCTTTTTTCGAAAAACTAGAATGCAGCTTTCTTGATGTTTTTTAGCTCATCTGAGCACGAAGTGCTCAAAGGTGAGCTTTTGTGATTGCCCTGTGTCTGTCGTTCGTCCGTCCATCCGTCATCAACAATTTGACTGTTAACACTCTAGAGGTCACATTTTTGGCCCAATCTTAATGAAACTTGGTCAAAATGTTACCCTCAATAAGGTCTTGGACGAGTTCGATATTGGGTTATCTGGGATCAAAAACTAGGTCACCAGGTCAGATCAAAGGAAAAGCTTGTTAACACTCTAGAGGTCACAATTTTGGCCCAATCTTAATGAAACTTGGTCAGAATGTTACCATCAATAAAATCTTGGACGAGTACGATATTGGGTCATCTGGGGTCAAAAACTAGGTCACCAGGTCAAATCGAAGGAAAAGCTTGTTAACACTCTAGAGGTCACAATTTTGGCCCAATCTTAATGAAAGTTGATCAGAGTGTTGTCCTCAATAAAGTCTTGGACGAGTTTGATATTGGGTCATCTGGGGTCAAAAACTAGGTCACCAGGTCAAATCAAAGGAAAAGCTTGTTAACACTGTAGAGGCCATATTTATGACTGTATCTTCATGAGACATAGTCAGAATGTTGAACTTGATGATCTTTAGTACAAGTTCGAATCTGTGTCATGTTGGGTCAAAAACTAGGTCACCTGGTCAAATCAAAGGAAAAGCTAGTTAACACTTAAGAGGCCACATTTATGACCATATCTTAATGAACCTGGTCAGAATGTTAATCTTGATTATCTGTAGGTCAAGTTCAAATCTGGGTCATGTGGGGTCAAAAACTAGGTCACTAGGTCATATCAAAGGAAAAGCTTGTTAACACTTTAGAGGCCGCATTTATGACTGTATCTTCATGAAAATTAGTCAGAATGTTAAACTTGATGATCTTTAGGTCAAGTTCGAATCTGTGTCATGTTGGGTCAAAAACTAGGTCACCAGGTCAAATCAAAGGAAAAGCTGGTTAACACTTTTGAGGCCACATTTATGACCATATCTTAATGAAACTTGGTCAGAATGTTAATCTTGATGATCTTTAGGTCAAGTTTAAATCTGGGTCAGGTGGGGTCAAAAACTAGGTCACTAGGTCATATCAAAGGAATAGCTGGTTAAGACTTTTGAGGCCACATTTATGACCATATCAGTCTGCATATGCAATCTTGTGCGCGCCTAATCTTCCGAACCCTTGCACACAATTTAATGAAACTTCACACAAGTGATCAGTACCAACCCTAGTTGTGCATGGTGCATGTTACGTTCTTTTAGATAAATATTGTGCATAGTTATGGGACTTTGTTTTTTGTTACTATACTGTATACATAGTCTATATACATACAGTCCACATAATTATGCAATCTTGTGTGCTTCAAATTGCAATGTACTGTGTCAGTGCATGCGGGGGGTACATTCATCACCTTTAGTGATAGCTCTAGTTTCATTTGCAGTGAACACTGTGTGGTCATTAACAATGATTGCATTTCACACTGTGTGGTCATTAACAATGATTGCTGTCACTGTGTGGTCATTAACAATGATTTCATTGAACACTGTGTGGTGATTGTGTTGTCATTAAAGCTGATGCTGATTATACAGGAAATTATCTTAGTTTCTATTGGTAACTTTTCGTAAGCCAGATGCCTTATGTTTTTTTTAGCTCACCTGAGCACAAAGTGCTCAAGGTGAGCTTTTGTGATTGCCCTGTGTCCGTTGTCCGTCGTCATCCGTTCATCTGTCCATCCGTCGTCAACAATTTGAATGTTAACACTCTAAAGGTCACAATTTTGACCTTATCTTAATGAAACTTGGTCAGAATGTTACCCTCAATAAAATCTTGGACGAGTTTGATATTGGGTCATCTGAGGTCAGTAACTAGGTCACCAGGTCAAATCAAAGGAAAAGCTTGTTAACACTCTAAAGGTCACAATTTTGGCCAATCTTAATGAAACTTGGTCAGAATGTTACCCTCAATAAAATCTTGGTCGAGTTTGATATTGGGTCATTTAGGATCAAAAACTAGGTCACCAGGTCAGATCAAAGGAAAAGCTTGTTAACACTCTAGAGGTCACAATTTTGGCCCAGTGTTAATGAAACTTGGTCAGAATGTTACCCTCAATAAAATCTTGGATGAGCTTGATATTGGGTCATCTGGGGTCAAAAACTAGGTCATCAGGTCAGAACAAAGGAAAAGCTTGTTAACACTATAGAGGTCACAATTTTGGCCCAATCTTATCTTAATGAAACTTGGTCAGAATGTTACCCTCAATGAAATCTTGGATGAGTTTGATATTGGGTCATGTGGGGTCAAAAACTTGGTCACCAGGTCAAATCAAAGGAAAAGCTTTTTTACACTGTAGAGGTCACATTTATGACTATATCTTAATGAAACTTTGTCAGAATGTTAATCTTGATGATCTCAAGGTCCAATTTGATTCTGGGACATGTAGGGTCAAAAACTAGGTCACCAGGTCAAATCAAAGGAAAAGCTAGTAAACACCCTAGAGACCACATTTATGACCATATCTTAATGAAACATGGTCAGAATGTTAATCTTGATGATCCATAGGTCAAGTTCAAATCTGGATCAGGTGGGGTCAAAAACTAGGTCACCAGGTCAGATCAAAGGAAAAGCTTGTTAACACTCTAGAGGTCACAGTTTTGGCCCAATCTTAATGAAACTTGGTCAGAATGTTACCCTCAATAAAATCTTGGACGAAAGTGATATTGGGTCATCTGGGATCAAAAACTACGTCACCAGGTCAAATCAAAGGAAAAACTTGTTAACACTGTAGTGGCCACATTTATGACCATATCTTAATGAAACTTGGTCAGAATGTTAATCTTGATGATCTATAGGAGAAGTTCAAATCTGGGTCATGTGAGGTCAAAAACGAGGTCACCAGGTCAAATCAAAGGAAAAGCTAGTTAACACTTTAGAGGCTACATTTATGACTATATATTAATGAAACTTGGTCAGAATGTAGATCTTGATGATCTTTAGGTCAGTAGGTCAGGTGAGCGATACAGGGCCTTCATGGCCCTCTTGTTTTATATTTCATCTCAGGCATATTTGTAATGAAAGAAGTTGGAAATCATGCACATCTTCTTTGTGTAAATGTTCAGGGCTTTAGCTACTCCTTAGGCTATTGTAATACTGTCTTGCTGAGGTGACCTGGAAGATTCTATGATTATCAGTGCTGTTTGATTAGGTAATACGATAAATATATTTGAATATAAAAGTAAAGTAAAGTGTTTGTTTATTATAATGTCACCCCTACTGAAAGGGCCAGCCAGGTTGGCTTATGAGACACCTACATACACTGAACGGCAGAACTTCCCGATTCCTATTTTTAATACCAGGCACCAGGCAGGTAGGCAATTGGTAACCATTCTTTAACTAGCTGGCGGTTCACAAACTGGCCTCTCTTCAGTAACAAGATCTGCCTCTGAGAGGGCTCGAAACTTCAACCTCCAAATTGCGGGGCAGGTGCCTTATCCATTACACCACCACAGCCAGTATAATTACCAGAAGCTTGGAAAATACTTTGTGACTGAAATTTTAAAAAGGTCTATCTAGAGTTTATCAAGCAACATTCAGTTGTCCTGTTTTGATGACACTAAGAACTTAGAACAAAGGATTGGAATATATATTTTTGCTACTCCAAATAGGCATCTTCACATTTCATAGCTCTACTGACTGTCCACAATAATAACTGTAAATGTAATCCCAGATGTTGAATATACAGTTACTTTATGACTTTCCACTACATGCTATCTCATAAGGTTCTAAAGAAAGGGAGACATGCCTTTTCATTGTTAGTATGGTGGCCATTTTCTTGCAGAACAGTATGCAGTTATTTTCCATATATGATTCCAAAATATTGTTTAGGAGAAGAGCCAAGGAGATTTTTCTGTTTAAGAGAAGACTTTTAGTTTAAACCAGACTGTAATTTGGAGATTTTTCTGTCTAAGGGACTTTTGGTATATACCAGACTATAATTTGGAGGTTTTTCTGTTTAAGAGAAGGCGTTTAGTACGAACTGGTATATACTAGACTATAATTTGGAGGTTTTTCTGTTTAAGAGAAGGCATTTAGTATGAACCAGACTGCTTTAGAGGTTATCTAGTTTAAGAGAAGGCATTTAGTATGAACCAGACTGCTTTAGAGGTTATCCAGTTTAAGAGAAGGCATTTAATTTAGTATGAACCAGACTGCTTTAGAGGTTATCCAGTTTAAGAGAAGGCATTTAGTATGAACCAGACTGCTTTAGAGCTTATCCAGTTTAAGGGAAGGCATTTAGTATGAACCAGACTGCTTTAGAGCTTATCCAGTTTAAGAGAAGGCATTTAGTATATGAACCAGATTGCTTTAGAGGTTATCCAGTTTAAGAGAAGGCATTAAATTTAGTATGAACCAGACTGCTTTAGAGGTTATTCAGTTTAAGAGAAGGCATTTAGTATATGAACCAGATTGCTTTAGAGGTTATCCAGTTTAAGAGAAGGCATTGAATTTAGTATGAACCAGACTGCTTTAGAGCTTATCCAGTTTAAGAGAAGGCATTTAGTATATGAACCAGATTGCTTTAGAGGTTATCCAGTTTAAGAGAAGGCATTAAATTTAGTATGAACCAGACTGCTTTAGAGCTTATCCAGTTTAAGAGAAGGCATTTAGTATATGAACCAGATTGCTTTAGAGGTTATCCAGTTTAAGAGAAGGCATTAAATTTAGTATGAACCAGACTGCTTTAGAGGTTATTCAGTTTAAGAGAAGGCATTTAGTATATGAACCAGATTGCTTTAGAGGTTATCCAGTTTAAGAGAAGGCATTGAATTTAGTATGAACCAGACTGCTTTAGAGCTTATCCAGTTTAAGAGAAGGCATTTAGTATATGAACCAGATTGCTTTAGAGGTTATCCAGTTTAAGAGAAGGCATTAAATTTAGTATGAACCAGACTGCTTTAGAGGTTATCCAGTTTAAGAGAAGGCATTAAATTTAGTATGAACCAGACTGCTTTAGAGCTTATCCAGTTTAAGAGAAGGCATTTAGTATATGAACCAGATTGCTTTAGAGGTTATCCAGTTTAAGAGAAGGCATTAAATTTAGTATGAACCAGACTGCTTTAGAGCTTATCCAGTTTAAGAGAAGGCATTTAGTATATGAACCAGATTGCTTTAGAGGTTATCCAGTTCAAGAGAAGGCATTAAATTTAGTATGAACCAGACTGCTTTAAAGGTAGTATTTATCATAATATAAATAAAACACAATTTTATTCTAAATCATATAATTATATAATTGTTACTTACAAAAGACATAAAATAGTGCAATTTTCTGTTAACTTGCATAAAATATCAGTTGGGATGCTATACTTTTTGTTTTAATACCGATCTGTCTATTCATTTCAACAGCCTTTTATTAAGTCAGTATATTTCTCTACTGGATCTCAAAAGGGAAGACAGACTGTCAAGAATGTCCTTTCATGGAAATACAAGCAATTAAACAAGCCTTGCCTTAAGTGTGAGTGCTTGATGTCTTTGTCCGAATCAGTCTACTGGGATCAAGAACTTTGTGACCTGGAGAGTGGTGCATTACTATCAATAAAATATCGGTCATTGCCGAGTTTTCACTGTATGATTAACGAAGATGAAAATAGGTAGAATAATGCTGAGATACAGTGACCTTGTCACAACATTGGAAATTTTTTCCTTATAACCAAGATTATTCGTATCTAAGCAATGAACAGTTTGCTGTGTATGGACACTTACTATGATGAAATCATTTATAGTAAGAAGCTTTACTATGAGTAAGTTATCGTGCCACCTTAATTTTGGCTGCCAGAATCCTAAGGTGGTGCCGGATTGTTGTTTTTTCCTGCTTATGTGTGTGCGTTTGTGTGCTTGTGTGTCTTCAGCAGTGCCCTACAGTGTTGTTATACCTTACTTGTCTGTTTATCTATGTAAGTTAGTTATGATTTTGTGTGTATGTGTTTTTGTACATGAGTGTCTGCGCTGCTGTGGTTTACGTTGTAGGGTAACTGTGATAAGGAACGTAGCATTCCCTTTTGAATATTTATCCTTCTTCTTCTTTCCCCTTCACCCCCCATCTTTTCTACCCACCCTTACGAAAATGAAATATGGAAACAAGCTGGCATTAAGCTGCAAGGTAACTGTCAATGATCTGGTAACAGTCTGTCAAAAAAAAAGGTAACTGGAAATAATCTGACTCCTACAGGGGAACAAACTTCCAAGAAAAAAAGTCTATCTGAAAATAACATGGACACTATTTCCATATTATTTCCAGTTTCTGGGAATAACCTGCAAACTATATGGCAATAAACTGGCTCATAACAATCAGCATGTAAACACACTGACAATATTGTCAGTTTGTTTCCAGTGTCTGGAAGAAATCTGGCAGGAAAATGGCAAGGAACTGGAAATAAAAAACATAATTTCTATAATCAGATTGATATGGCAACACACTGGAATTGTAAACAAGAGCTGTTGGAGGACAGCAATGCCTCAACAGCCTTGTCAATTGAATGAAGACAAAAGTTGGAAAAGGGGAATAATCTTGTAAAACTGCAAAACAGGATTATGGAACCTGCACAGTGCATATCAGCTTATGGCAGTGGACAAGTGTGTGAAGTTTCAATCCATTTCCATTAGTGAGTACTGAGATACCAGCTTACATACAAAAACTTAAGCAAAAAATGCTATGTGGAAAAAGGGGCATAATTTTGAAAATAAAAAGTTATGGGACCTGCTTAGTGCATGTCAGATCATGACACTGAACAAGCGTGTAATTAGTTTTAATCCATTCCCATAAGTGAGTACTGAGATACTAGCTTACATACAAAACGTTAACCTTCTAAGTCAAAAAAGGTCAAAATTTTCTAAAAAAAACAACATACGGGCATGTCCAATAACTCGGCTATTTCGGCTATTCTTTGATAGTCGAGATAGAAATTACATAAGTGACAAATATTGTATGGATTTTCTGTCTGTCTGACAGTACAGTGGATATAAATTTACTCTGAGGGCAGATTATGGCAATGCACTGGCTAACACACTGGCAATTTACCCATCTTAGCAATTTTCACAGCAAAACAAATATTACAAGACACCTTATCAAAATGGCCGAGTTTTGCATTTTTCCCTCCAAAATTATTTTCAGTTTTCAATAGCTTTCCAGCATTGATGGGCACATTGTAAAGGTACTTTTTCATCATTTTACAGTTGTTTATTTTCATTGTAACACAGATTCTGTCCACAACAAGTATTTGTGCTAAACAGATACAGAAAATTTAAAAGTCATGTATTTTCGCTACCCTGTAAAATTAAACTTGCAAATTTACCATAATCTCCTTTGGTTTCAATATTATATTATTGATAATTGAAATATTGCAAATCTTAATTGGTATTAAAATTTAGTCACAAGCAAATGAAGGATTTAAGTCACATTAAAATTCATATTAAACATTAATAAAGATAAATAGAAAAAAATATATACTGACACTAAACTGGAAACAAACTTCCCATACACTGACAATGCTATGACAATACAATGGTAATAAAGACAATTTTCCTAGGGGGAAATAAATAAGATTAGTAACACTGAGTAAGCAAGCGATATATTGGGATACTAGTCCATCTTTAGCTCAGTAGGTAGAGCGTCGATCTACGGATCAAGGGGTCGCGAGTTCGATCTTCGGACGGGGCCTATGTTCTCCGTGATTATTTGATAAACGACATTGTGTTTGAAATCATTAGTCCTCCACCCCTGATTCATGTGGGGAAGTTGGCAGTTACTTGTGGGGAAACAGGTTTGTACTGGTACAGAATCCAGGAACACTGGTTAGGTTAACTGCCCCCTGTTACATTACTGAAATACTGTTTGAAAAAACAACGTTAAACCCAAAATAAACAAACAAAACTAGTCCATCTGCCACACTAATGTTTAAGTGCTCATAACTTTTGTACTGCATGAAGGAATTTAGTTAAAACTTTAAATAATGATTCCAGTTTGCTAAAGTGTTTCTCTTGTCCATGTAAGAGAGCCTGGCATGTTGTGACTGACTTTACACTGACAATACAATGACAACACACTGGCAATATGCCAGTGTGTTGTCAGAAAAAATATTTCCAGTTGACTGGCTGTGCACTGACAATACAAGGACAACAGACTGGAAAGTCCAAAAAGCCGCTTGTTGTCAGTTGTGTATCCAGTGTGTTGCCAGATTGACTCTGCATACCAGTTTGTTGCAAGTTTGTTGTCAGTGTTTTATTTCCAGATACCTCTATATAATTTAGCTCCTTTAAATAATTTTATATGAAAAATCAATGAAATTTTGTTAAAGTGTCATTACAAACATCACTGACAACAAACTGTATATAAACTGACAGCAGACTTGAAGTTAAATTGTACAGCTGGTTTTCAGATCTGGAAATTAGCTGACAAGTACATGGACACATGATGGTTATTCAGTGGCAACACACTGGGTCAGTTTATTGTCAGCTCTGGTAATAGGCTGGCAAGTAACTGGATTTTAGAGTATTATTCACTGGAAACACACTGGACATAAACTGACCATACACTGACAATAGGGAAGGTTTTTCGTAAGGGCCCTACCCCTTCCTCCCCTTTTTTTCTATAATTTGTATAAAATTATTATGTACTTGTTGATTTTTGAAGCAACTGTAATGTTTTTCCGATACAGATTCTTTTTGTTATGGGCTTACTTTGCAAATGCGTGGCTCTGAGGCAGTGTTTGTGGTGCTCTGTGCTTCCAAGAAATCTACCCGTACCTATTATCTTTTTATGTATTGTCAATAATTAGTTATAAAATTACATGTTTGCTTTGTAGTTATTTCTGATGTTTCCAAGTGAGCAAGGGGTGGACTATTGTGATGATTCACTGTTAGTCGTCCATCCATCAGTCCGTCTGTTGTCCACTCACACTTTTCTTGAGATGACAATTCTGTTGTGAAATCACTGGTCAGAATGACACCAAACTTGGTCAGTAGTATCCTTGCAAAGTCCTCTCTCAAGATTAATTTGTTCAAAGATCAGCTTGGCTCCTTTAAGTACACTATTAAACCTATGTTAAATCTAACCCTAACCTGTACACTCAATACGTGCGTACATCCAATAGGGGCGATTTAATGTTGGCACCCCTTTTAAGCTTCCAGGGCTAAAAAAGGAAAAAAAACTTGAAATAACTTACTCTTAACTTAATTATAAGACATGACTTGTGGTTTTAAATATTAAACAGGTTTTAATGAAAGGAGAATCTTTTTTTTTGTAAAGCATAAAATAAACATGTTAATTGTTACAACAAACCTAGAGGTTGTGATTGGTATTTTTTGCCTGGTGGCAGTGATGAAACATAATTATGCCCCTCTTTGAAGAAGGATGGGTATATTGTTTTGCAGATGTCGGTCAGTTGGTCGATCTGTCGGTATGTAGACCAATTGGTTTCCAGATGATAACTCAAGAACCCTTGAGCCAAGGATCATGAAAGTTGATAGGGAGATGGTCATGACCAGCAGATGACCCTTCTCGATTTTGAGGTCAGTCAGTCAAAGGTCAAGGTCACAGTGACCTGGAACAGTTAAACGGTTTCTGGATGATAACTCAAAAACGCTTGAGCCTAGGATCATGAAAAATGATACAGAGGTTGGTCATGACCAGCAGATGACCCTTATTGATTTTGAGATCAGTCGGTCAAAGGTCAAGGTCACAGTGACCTGGAACAGTTTAACGGTTTCCGGATGATAACACGAGAACGCTTGTGCCTAGGATCATGAAATTTGATTAAAAGGTTGGTTGATCATGACCAGCAGATGACCCCAATTGATTTTGAGGCCATTAGGTCAAAGGTCAAGGTCACAGTGACCCAGAACAGTTAAATGGTTTCAGGATGATAACTCAAAAACGCTTGCACCTAGAATCATGAAAGTTAATAGGGAGGTTGATTATGACCAGCAGATGACCCCTACTGATCTTGAGATCAGTAGGTCAAAGGTCAAGGTCACAGCAACCCGTAACAGTTTAATGATTTCCAGATGATAACACAAGAATGCTTGGGTCTAGGATCATGAATGTTGATAGAGAGGTTGGTCTTGACTAGCAGATGACCTCTATTGATTTTGAGGTCAGTAGGTCAAAGGTCAAGGTGAAAGTGACCTGGAACAGTTAAACAGTTTCTGGACAATAATTTGAGAATGCTTGGGCCTAGGATCACGAAACTTGATAGGGAAGACCAGCAGATGACCCTTATTGATTTTGAGGTCAGTAGGCCAAAGGTCAAGGTAAAAGTGACCCAGAACAGTTAAGCCATTTCAGGATGATAACTTGAGAATGCATTGGCTTAGGATCAAGAAACTCAATAGGGCGGTTGATCATGACCAGCAGATGACCCCTATTGATTTTGAGGTCAGTATGTCAAGGTCACATTGACCCAGAATAGTAGAACTTTTGTGTACAGTGACCAAATAATTTCTTTTCCTTGTGCAATTACTGAATGCATCCCTGTTCTACGAGCTCTTGTTGATTTTGTATCACTAGCTGTCATTTTATATGACTGTCTATACATTAGAATCTGTTAGTTTACTGGTGATGAAAAATGATATATCTAATTGGATCATGCTTGGTGATTGAGATTTTATATCATCACAGGTTATACTGACTAAATACAGTGATGCTTGCTTTAACATATTTCAGTATGTCTGCAAAATGGCTGTTGTGAATTTTGTATTTCTACAGAAACCAGGCTTTCCATTATGAATGTTACCTATGAGCAAAACAAATATTTGTTAATTACAAAGTTTTTTGGCAGCTCTTGCATTATCAATGCCGAGTCAGAATTCAAAGTAGTCCATTCAATATACGTTGTTGATATTGGCCTTATTTGACAGAACATTCTGAAAAAGTATTATCTTTGACTCTTTATAATAGAGGAAGAAATTTCAAAGAAAATTTCAACCTGAATGCAAATATTATTATCAAGATTTTTTTATCTAAAACAGAGATTCAAACTAGTTCTTTTCAGGAATTTACTCAGTTAATGAAACGAAAATGATAAGAGTTGTTTTAGCTATTGATAATCCCATACAATCTTGTACAAACTTGCAACATTTTAAAAGAGAAGTTATCACTCCTATTCTGCTGGAGTGTCTTTAACAGTTAGCAAAGTCATGAAAATTATGCATGCATGTCATCTGTGAACATGAAAACATGATGTACAGAATCATGAACTTTTCATGAGTTCACATTTCACGACTTTTTAATATTTCATAAGTTAAATCATGCAAGTAAGAAATAACAGACTTAACATGCAATTTCACACTTCAAGATCTTTTGAAATTCCAGAAAATTGGAAGTCACATACTGTAAAAAAAGTCTAAGTAATTTACAATTTTCTGGAATGGAAGTGATAGTCACAAAAAGCCCTTTCATGTTGAAACACTTGATAAGTGGTGGCTTTATAATGCATTTGATGACATTACCAGGCATTGTTTTTGGATGCAACACAATCTTCTAGTTTCCTTCAATCATTTGATCCGTTTAGCATATTGTTTTGGTTTTCAGTTTATACCTTCTCATAAATTGTGTTTTGGATGAGTTACAGTATTGTTGCAATGTTGTGCAATTTCTGGAAGTGTTATTTGATGTATAACCCAGGTGCTATTGTTGTAATGACATGCAGTGCCACAGAAGTAAAACAAATGCCATTGCAATTGCATAACAACTTGTGACTGATTAATGTTAAAGAGAAATCCTAGCACAACTGTTTTGGCAGAAATACAAAGAACTTAATTATAGAGAAACTTAGAAAGAACAGTGTACATTTTAATCCCTACCTAAGGTATTGGCTCTCTGTATAACAATCTGCCATCTATTTCTTTGACAGCCTTGTTTAACAACTGTCAGTTAAAAAGTATGCCAATAAGGTTAAATGTAAGAGAACTGCCTCCACGTTATTCTAATTTTTGTACCACTGTACAAGTTAGATACTGATTAACAGATTGTTTGGTTCAAAACTCAGCAATCTTCAAATGTTTGCTTCAAAAATATTTCCATTCCTTTCAGTGTTTATCATTTTCTCTATGACATTAATTGACTGAGAAATTTCCAAGGCTAATATGGCAGATGATTTAAGTTTAGTATCATATCTAATGTGCCTGTCACACTACACTGTAAAGCGTTAATGGATGTCAAACATATAGAAAAATACCAGCAGAAAGTTATCCGGTTTCGAAAGGCATCCCCCGCTGCTGCTCGGTGCTGTCGCGATCGATGTATGGGGCACATAAAACGCACAATGACCACAAGATTAACGCACATATATAGGACAAACAACGTTCAGTTAACGGATATCACCGTACTAGTAACGGATTAGTACCGCGTAAAACGTAAGTGCAACGCATGAGAAACTGACAAATCGTTATCGTTCATTGAACATACGTTACATCCGTTGCATGTGGGGTAGTAGTCTGGCTGTGAATCAGGTCCACCGGGTAAGAACGGATGCGAACCAGACAAGTACATAATAGGAAATGCACGAGTAGTGTATAAAATGCATATCAGCGCATTGCTAAGGTACATCTAACGGATAACATTGTCCAGTGGTGTACATTCTAAATTTTGAACATGCTCAAAACCTTCCACCGGATGGAGTGAACGTCGCCGGACAAGGAGCGCAGGCGCCGCATGAGAAACAGAAAAGAAACACATGGGAATGGACACGAACGGATTGAAAATTTTGTTATACATTGGACGTCCTTTAATACTATACGGTGTAGGCTGTGACTGAGACTTAAGTCATAATTTATTAGTTTAATGCATATAATTGAAATGTGTTTCATAAGACATTAAGTAAATACAAATGATCAAAGACAGTAATGAAAAATATAGTAACAGGATGGAAAAATATAGTAACAGGATGGAAAAATATAGTAACAGGATGGAAAACATATAGTAACAGGATGGAAAACATATAGTAACAGGATGGAAAACATATAGGAAGAAACATTAGAAAAATTAATTGAAAAAAATCTTCATATGAGCCGTGCCATGAGAAAACCAACATAGTGGGTTTGCGACCAGCATGGATCCAGACCAGCCTGCGCATCCGCGCAGTCTGGTCAGGATCCATGCTGTTCGCTTTCAAAGCCTATTACTATTAGAGAAACTGTTAGCGAACAGCATGGATCCTGACCAGACTGCGCAGATGCGCAGGCTGGTCTGGATCCATGCTGGTCGCAAACCCACTATGTTGGTTTTCTCATGGCACGGCTCATATGGCTTTGAACTCAAACAGAATAATTTGATGATTTGCTACTGGTATCTTACCCAGCTGAGTTATTTTGCCATACATATGATATTATGCAGTTATGTGAATGAACTACTGATATTTACTTCTCAAATAATGTTCAAGAAATGTGAATTGTTGTTTTATGAATTTATTGCAACAAAATCAGGTTATTGTTGGGAATTTGTAATTATGATTTAATGGCCAAAAAACATCACATTGCAGAACTGCAGAGAAAATTGTGAAGTCAGCAGTATTGGAAACACAATTAAATTCTCAAATTTCAGAACAGTCCTCAAAATAGAATCTTTGTTCAATGTGTGTGTTGTATCTTTATTGCTCTCCAGTGACATTGTCTTGTAGGGCTCAAAGATTCTGACAAATTTGTCAGCTTTGGAAAATTGACTTTTTTATCATCAATAACTGTTGACGTGTGAAAACAAAAAATTCTTTTAGAATATTAAACACAAGTTTATGTCTTGTTAATGATTCCGAGTAATTGGAAAATAATGAGATATTATATAGGATGAGTTCATCTTTGGTTATGTGATGTACTCTGTAATGATCAAATTCTTTCCACATTTTTAAGCATGCTATTTCTAAATTAAGCGCTAACAGAGACTCTAGTAAATTTTAGTTGTGAAGTATCTGCACTCCTACAAAGTATAGAGACACTCAGATACGATTAGGCTAAAGTGATGGTTAGTCCCAAGACCATCTGATATGGTGAGACTACAGTGATTGTTAGTCCTTAGACAATCTGATATGATGGGGCTACAAGGATAGCTAGTCCCAAGACAATACAATATGGTGAGACTACAGCGATGGTAAATCCTTAGACAATCTGATATGATGAGGCTACAGTGATGGTTAGTCCTTAGACAAACTGATATGTGCGGGGCTACAGTGACAGCTAGTTCCAAGACAGTCTGATATGGTGAGACTACAGTGATGGTTAGTCCTTAGACAATCTGATATGATGGGGCTACAATGACAGCTAGTCCCAAGACAATCTGATATGGTGAGACTGCAGTGATGGTCAGTCCTTAGACAATCTGATATGATGGGGCTACAGTGACAGCTAGTCCCAAGACAATCTGATATGGTGAGACTACAGTGATGGTCAGTCCTTAGACAATCTGATAAAATGGGGCTACAGTGACAGCTAGTCCCAAGACAATCTGATATGGTGAAACTACAGTGATGGTTAGTCCTTAGACAAACTGATATGATGGAGCTACAGTGATAGCTAGTCCCAAGACAATCTGATATGGTGAGACTACAGTGACAGCGAGTCCCAAGACAATCTGATATGGTGAGACTACAGTGATGATCAGTCCTTAGACAATCTGATAAAATGGGGCTACAGTGACAGCTAGTCCCAAGACAGTCTGATATGGTGAGACTACAGTGACAGCTAGTCCTTAGACAATCTGATATGATGGGGCTACAGTGACAGCTAGTCCCAAGACAATCTGATATGGTGATACTACAGTGATGGTCAGTCCTTAGACAATCTGATATGATGGGGCTACAGTGATAGCTAGTTCCAAGACAATCTGATATGGTGAGACTACAGTGATGGTCAGTCCTTAGACAATCTGATATGATGGGGCTACAGTGATAGCTAGTTCCAAGACAATCTGATATGGTGAGACTACAGTGACAGCTAGTCCTTAGACAATCTGATATGATGGGGCTACAGTGATAGCTGGTCCCAAGACAATCTGATATGGTGAGACTACAGTGATGGTCAGTCCTTAGACAATCTGATATGATGGGACTACAGTGATAGCTAGTCCCAAGATAATCTGGTATGGTGAGACTACGGAGATGGTTGATCCTGATACAGTCTTTGATCCTTAAGATAAAGATGAGAAAACCTTGTAATCCGAATTAAAGTTTTGTTCTTTTTTAGCATGTACAGCTTGAAGAGACAACATAATTGCCAAGCATATTGTTATAAGCCATCCTCAGTTTGTTTTCTTATATTGAAAATCTCCTGTGAAATGTCATATAGGGCTAAGCCTTATAGATTCTGACAAATTTGTCCACATGGGAATATTGATTTTGTTTACTATCAAATGTTGTCATAATTTTAAGATTATTACTACAAGTTTGTCTGGTTAATGGGTAAAAGTAATTGGAAAATAATGACATGTTATATAGGATGGGTATATTTTGCCCTATGGATATGTTTTGATGCTCTCAGTAATGACCATATTATTTCTTTATTGTTTATTCAAGTTTAGGTAGAGCTATTGGGCTCACCATTTTTTCAGCTTACATATTTTTGTATATCTCTGTTTGCATGGTTTGCATCATAAGACTTGAAAGTTCCATGACTCTTGCATATGTTTAAACAAAATTGTTGACACTTCCATACTTGCTTATGTTATTGTATTCATTCATTTTACTTTGTTTAGTGACAAGGCTTTTGAATGTTTCTGTGACTATTTTATCTCAAATTTATTTCATCCCATTAGTGCAAAAATGACCAATATGGTTGCGTAATAGAGTTATGCTGTGAATCTGAGGGGGATTTCTATTATTTGTTGTGTGGGGTAATGATTCAATGTTTTACATAATATGCACTTTAGGATAATTTGCTGTATTCATTCCTCCATACTTGACACAGACAAAAAGCTAGAGGATTTTGACTTAAAAGTTTGTGCACTTACTTCAATACATACACTGTGTCCGTCCGTCATACATGAAACATCTACAGTGTCAGTTTCATACATACACTTTGTCAATAAAACATAAAATGGCTGCAATGTCACTTTAATACATAACACTGTGTCAGTTAAACATAAAACTCACTGGTGGCTGTTGGAAATTGCGGGTGCTGGGAAAGCAAGCAGATATTCCGATGGATGCGTGCCACCACAACCAATGATTTTCATGTTAAATGTCAGGCAAAATGCACATAATGCAGCTCATGACAGCATGATGTATAACATCACAATAATTATGTTAAACTGATTAACATACTGATTGGAAAATTGGCTATTGTGTCAGGAATTCAAGTAATTTCATTAGTCTGTATAAACATGGCAGCTAAACTACTTTAACAGACTTTCATTTAATTTCCTGAGGTAGGCAGCGATGGCTTGGCCTGTAAATTATTTGTAGTGTCCTGTGGTTTTACATGAATGAAGAAAAATGAGATATTAGGACAGTTGAAAGGATTTTGATGTCCCTGTAAATGAATTGTGTGGAATAAATTGGAAACTATTCATTGCAAATGCTGTCAGTTAATCATATATTTTGCTTTACATCACATGTGGAACTGACAAACAGAATGATTTGTTTCAGTTTTACAGGACAGAAACAGAAGTAAAACAAATAATGCAGCTTGCAAATAATTAAAATTGTAGTATAAAAGAAATATAACTGTGTTACAACAATAAGCAACAAGAATTACTATTTCAATGACTACTGTTTTAATGGCTATGCTTTAATGGCTTCTGTTTCAGTGACTACAATTTCAGTGACTACTGTTTCAATGGCTACTGTGTTAATGGCTACTGTTTCAATGGCCACAATTTTAATGGCTACTGTCTCAAAGAATACTGTTTCAGTGACTTCAATATCAATGGCTACTGTTTCAATGGCTAATGACTACTGTTTTAATGGCAACTGTTTCAATGGCTGCTGTTTCAATAAGTACTGTTTCAATGACTTCAGTGACTACTGTTTCAGTGACTACTATTTCAATGGCTTCCATTTCAGTGTCGTCATTGTTTCATTGACTTCTATTTCAATGGCTACTGTTTCAGTGACTATTGTTTTATTGATTACTGTTTCAATGACTTAAATAATAACTGTTTCAGTGACTATTGTGTCAGTGACTACTGTTTCAGTGAATACTGTTTCAATGACTTCAATGATTCCTATTTTAATGGCTACTATTTCAATGGTTATTGTTTCAATGACTTGAATGACTTCTGTTTCAATGGCCACTGTTACTTCTGTTTCAATGACTACTGATTCATTGGCTACTGTTTCAACGACTATTGTCTCAATGACATAAATGGCTGTTGTTTCAATGACTATACTGTTTCAATGGCTACTGTTTCAATGATTATAATGATTACTGTTTCAATGACTTCATTGACTACTGTTTCAATTATTACTGTTTCAATGACTTCAGTGACTACTGTTTCAATGATTGTAGTTTCAATGACTATAATGATTACTGTTTCATTGACTTCAGTTACTGCTGTTTCAGTGGTTATAGTTTCAGTAGTCACCAATTCAGTCCCAAAGCTCCAATGGTTAACATTTAGAATGTCCAGTGTTTCAATGGCCCAATCAGAGTTATGCAAGTAACCATTTTAATATTTAGTCAAACTCATGGATGAAACAGCTAAGATACTGGCAGTAAGCTGAAGGACTTCTTTGTGGATGTAAGAACCCATTGTCTTTTAATTATCTTTTTGTTCCTTTGGAATACGCACAAAACCCCCTTATCAATTGACCAGAGTGGATGAAGATTTTTACCAGAAGTATCATAACTTTATTTCCAGTAAGCTTTAGGGATGGATGAGTGTCATGACTGAAGTAAGACTGGAGGCCTAAATGCATGAAGAAATAGCA
Source organism: Mercenaria mercenaria (assembly GCF_021730395.1). Lineage (NCBI taxonomy): Eukaryota > Metazoa > Mollusca > Bivalvia > Venerida > Veneridae > Mercenaria > Mercenaria mercenaria. Next base: position 14,380,939 of record NC_069361.1, on the reverse strand, counting down.
TGTTAGTCAAGTATTACAAGACTGGGACCTCATTAAAGTAAACGATGAGAGGTAAACAAGTATGCTATGTCATCCCCATCATAATAGGCTTGGTGCTTTCAAACTCAAAACTTACAGCAGGAAAAAGGAAGGGGATTAAACTCAGTGACAAAGAAAAACATAACCAACACTAGCTACCACAGATACAACCTGTAACACTTTTAAAAATGTCATAAAAAAGCATGCTAAAAGTAGAAAATATTATTAACAGCTGATACCCAGATGAAAACTTGCTTGTCCACTCTAAACTAATGCTTTAAATAACCCATAATATGGAATGCCTTGCTGTCTTCTGCAGATGTTGACAATGCACTTTATGCTGTGCTTCTGTCAAGTATATGAAGTTCTTCTGTGTTTATATGCAGAGCTTATACATGTATATGATTTGCTTTACACAAATATGCAGTATTTTCATCTATGTGTGCAGTGATTTTAACTGTGTATATGGCTATTTCAACTGTATGTGTGGTGTTTCCATTGGCTCTTGTAGTCTTTAAACTTTATACGCAGTTCTTTCAGCTGAATATGTGATGTGTTCAGTTACTGTGTATACAATGCTTTCAACAGATTATGCTGCACTTTTAACTTGTATAGGAATAATTTTGTGTGACATGTTTTTAGCTCACCTGAGCTGGAAGTGCTCCGGGTGAGCTATAGTGATCACTAACAATCTGTCCATCCATTTGTTGTCCGTCAGTCATCTGTCCTTCCTTCCACACTTTGATTCAGTTGATATCTTCTTTGAAACTACTGGTTGTAATTGGACCAAACTCAGGCATGGTCCTCTATCACATTGAAAGTTTTTCATTTATTTCTAATAAAACGAAGCTTGTCGAATTCTTGCAAATTAACTTGACAGTTTTGTCAAGGAATGAAAATGGCTTACATTTACAATTTCTGGGCCAAAAGCGATCCTTATGTTTTTAGATATTTGTTAACAACTTCTTCAGTTTGAAAAATGAAGCAAAAATCCAAAGTTTTGCGCGAGTTGTTTTATTTATGAACAACATGGGAAATCTTTTATCATTTAGTTTAACGGATGTGTCCTTTCGGAACACCTGTGTGAAGTTTCCGGGTTCTACGTTATTCCTGGAAAAATATATTAGCCGTTAAATAGGCATGGTTGGAAAAAAAGGATGCTGAACTCGGATGTTAACATTTATAGACTCTCCATTAACTCCGATGATTTTGAATACTTTTGTGTATAAAAAGTATTACTTGCAGTGATTTGACGGAAATGTAATTATTTTATAAAACAGCACTTCCATTTCAAGAGGCTTTATGAATATATTCCTTCACACCTCGGCTGAATTTTAACCTGGTACACGCGTTCTTGCCATTTTTCAGCCATGCGAAAGCCAACCATATAGTTATTTGCAGTTACACCGAAACAATACAGTACATACTGCCACTTTGCCAGCTTTTGATGGTGGAGGAAAGCCAGTACAGGTGCCTTCGGCCTACTACATAAGTAATTTCACCTTGGGTTTTGCAAGTGCAAATGATTGTTTCTGGTCGTCAGTCCTTTGAATTTCGTTTGAAGAATTCAGTATCTTTAATGACTCTCAAATGCCCGTTCTTGTTTTGAAAAGTGTTCTTAGTGCAGTGCTAGTTACGTGTATAATCTTATTTGCTCATGCATAATTATTTAATTGCTCCTTATGTTAATCTGCTATTTTGTTTTATTCATAAATACCTTTTCAGCAAATACCAGTTTATTCATGGTCTAAAACTGCAAGTTGTTGATGTATACAGACAAACGGTTGTAAACGATTGTTTCAAATCTAAATAAGCAGAACTTTGCAAATACTCACATGACTGTGTTAAAGAATAGTGTTCATTTATCAAATCAGTTAAGTCTGAACATGCCAGCCACATGTAGCTTTAATCAACATATAACATGATCGGAACTCTTCTTTGCTTGTTTACGATCCAGGATCCCAGAATTAATGTCACAAGAGTTACTCCCCTTTTGTGCAGTTAACGCATTTGCTCTTTCTGTCAACAAGATCTTACACTGTTATTTTGTACAACGCTAGGTATTGTGCATTGTTTCACATACATAATGTATTTTTGTAAAAAAATAAATGCTTTAGAGATTAGACCCGAAAGTGCGACCTTAATGTTTAAGCAAGGGTGATGACTCTTGCATGTCTTAGATCATTTGGCTGTAGTAAACATTTGTGTAACATATTTCAAAATCTCTCAAGGAATAATAAAGTCATACGACGGTCAAGAAATGTTGCTTTAAAAACCTCTGGAAAAACATGAATAAATTTGACATTTGGTCTAAGCATGTAAAAGTTGCCAGTCTGACAGAAAATACTTAAATATAGCTCTGTGTTAAAGATTTTTGTGATGCTGACATTGGAGGTGGTCATTTGTGATTGGGCCTCACATATACTTGTATCATTGGTAACACATGTTTGAAGTTTAAAAATCAATGCTTAAAAATCAGTCCATGCATGTAGAATCAAAGCCCGGACAAGACACTGCGGGCGGCCGGACGGACGAAAGGAACTAAGCAACTTTTAGACCCTAAACAAAAATGACAATGATAATGAAATCAACCAGAATTACTTGACATGGCAATAAGGACCATACCGTCACCTTAGTGCAAAAAGTGAATAAGTCCTTCTTTAAGTCAATGCAGTTATCCACTTTTTGCACTGAGGTGACGATACATAAGTATAATATTATTTATGACATGTTTGACATCGCGGGAGTGTAATAAAGCCATTAAAATGAAAATGATAATACACTAGTGTAATAAAGCTTTGACATTGACGTCGTTTATAGTGTAGGACACGTATGTCAAATTAACTCGTTTATATTGTAAAAGAAATAAGAATTTTGAATGTTTTGACTGGAAAGGCTGACATGTGATAAAAAGAATAATATATTTGTGACTTACCACATTGAATTTATTAAACTCGTTGAATAAAATTGATAAAATGCTCGGCACAGCCTCGCATTTTATCATTTTATTCAACTCCTTCAACAAATTCAATATGAAAAGACACTCATGTAATATCCTCTATATAAACTGTTTACCTACTGCATGTATACACATTTTATACAAATGAAAGACAGGAAGAAATCACAAAAACACAGATAGATTAAACAGATACAAAATTTACATGAAGAAGAGATACTACAAGGCATATAACATGTCTGCAAGACAGTTTTTTACTTTTATACAGCTGTATTCGCGATAGCCGACAGCTGACTTCAACGACTGCCTATTGCAAATACAACAGCCGTTTTCGACAGTTTTTTTTTCGACAATGTCTATTTAACAGTTAATATTTTTTTTTTCAGGAATAATGTAGAACCCGGAAACTTCACACAGGTGTTCCGAAAGGACACATCCATTAAACCAGATGATAAAAGTTTTCACAGGTTATTCATAAACAAAACCATTTGCGCAAAACTTTGGATTTTTGCTCAATTTTTCAAACTGAAGAAATTGTTAGCGAATATCTAAATACATAACGATAATTTTTGGCCCAGAAATTGTAAATGTAAGCCATGTTCATTCCTTGACAAAACTGTCAAGTTTATTTGCAAGAATTGACTTCGTTTCAATAGAAATAAATGAAAACCAACCGATTTACAGCTGGGTTACATTTCCAGCGGGTTTTTTTGTCCAGCGGGCGTCAGGATAGCCGGTTATCCAGTGTGCTCTATCAAGTTTGTTCAAATGTTTGCCCCTTTTAGGGACCACCAAAGCTGAAAACAAAAAAAAACTTTAAAAAACTTCTTCTCATGAGCGGCTGGTTGGATTTTCATCAAGCTTTTTCTGTAGCATCACTGTAAGGTTCTATCCATATTTCTTTTCAGTTGGGGATGTTAAGACCCTTCTAGGGGTCATTTTATCTGAAAATAGAAATATTATTAAACAACGCCTTCTTGTGAACCACTTGATGGATCTTCATCAAACTTGATCTGTTTAGCATCAAATTGATTAACTTCCTTAATATAAAGAATTTGTTACTAAAATTCTTTGCACATCATATAACAAACAAGGTGTAAAGATTTCCTTATTGCCTTACATTTGCTATACTTCTTCAGGTTTCTTACTGCAATATCAAACTGCAGACAGCGCTCAGTTTAATATGGAAAAGGCAGAATTAATATGTTTCTTAGAAGTTGAGAAAATCCATTGGACTTTATGCATAAAATAATTAGATTGTCTGGAATATATTTATTATCCATGGCAGCAATGTTTTTCTAATAAGTCTGAAAGCCTTACAGTTTTACCATGTCTCACCTGCAAAGTAATGTTTTCAACAATATTGTAGAGAATTGAGAGAATTTGAGAGAGGAATTGACAATATATTTTGCTGTATTTCATTCTAATGTCTGCTGTTGTTGCTGTTGTAGAGAAAGTAATTGATTTGAAGATACTTTGATTGACTATAAAATTAGAAATTTCATCTGTCTGTGTGATTTTGCATTAATATAGAATAGTATTACACATGGATTGCTTAGCTCAATATGGAGAGTGCAGGTGTATAAATTGTGTAGTAAGGTTTCCCATCCGCAGTCAAGGCATATGTACTCCATGACAATCTGATAGAAGATACTGTGTTTGAAATCATTTGTTCTGCACCACTGAATCATGTGGAGAAATTGGTAGTAACTTGTGGAGAAAAGTTTAGTACTGGTATAGAATCCAGGAACACTGGTTACTGGGTAGCTTCAATGCCTGTCATTACATAACTGAAATATTGTTGGAAAACAGGCTTACTCTTGAACAAACAAACATAGATTACAACCTAGTAGACCGTATAAGGTGAATCAGGCACATTTTATTTGTATTTTTCACTTGACATATATTTTATTAGAGATTTTTATGAAGAATAAAAAAGTCAGTTGCATAGAGCACCTGTATACAAATTTACATTTTAGTATCTTTTATAAAATTTTGTGATGTCCTCCCTGTAATGTAAAAAATGTTTAAAAAGTTGGTTATTTCATTTGATTTAGACATAGCTTCCTGGTTTCACTTTTCTGTTTATTAGCTATCTCAAAACTGTGGATCAGACTGTTTAAACAAAAGGGAGGTAATCGTATTTTCAGGAACTTATATTTCTATCAAACTCATGTGACATATATCATTTTTATAGCAATTTCTTTTTATGCCCCTGAAGGAAGGCATATTAGTTTTCAACTGTCCGTCCGTTAGTTCATTCATTTGTTCGTCACGTTAACTTTTTGCATGAAGGCACTTTACTCGCGAACCACTGCACCCAGGACTTTCAAACTTCACATGCTGATTACTTATTGAGAACACGACCCCTACTGACTTTTGGGTCACCAGGTCAAAGGTCAAGGTGCTACAGGGAAATTTGTCACCATTAGTGACAGCTCTTGTTATAAATGTGATCAAACAATCTTATATTTCTGTTACCAAATTTATTTCAATGCAGAAAGGTCTTTTTTGGTATGGCAGCCAGGTTAAAAGAAAATGAAAAATACCTCCATTGAATATCTAAATTGTTTTATGATTGGATGTAAAGGTTTCCAACAAATTGTTTGTATGACTGAAATTTGATTTGAGATGATACGGATGTAAACAAATTACATGAAAATGGAATAAATATTCATGAAAAGATATCTGGACATTCACTTTTTATGTTGTTTTTTTATGAATAATATTAACATTTCCAGAGAAAATGATCCTAGCAAGTACATTAACTTCCTGGCTTATTGCATTATATTTCACCTAAGTAGAAGGTCTTGTCCATTTCCTCACTGTTTAGAATAATAAAGCAATTAAATAGAACAAATTGATGGTCAGAATTACTGTTTAGTGGCCTGATCAGTTAAACTAGGAGAAGAAGAAATGATTATAAGACATCTTTTTTTCAGACATAATTATATCTCCAGAAACATTATAGTTCTGGTTTCAATTTCAGGAAAAAACTCAAGTAGTTAGCTTAGTCTGTTATTTTTGCCCTTTATGCGTCTTCAACGTTGACTTTTTCATCTATATCAGAACCGTATATAATTATTTCATAGATCAAAACACAGCAATTCTGAATTTACAGAAATCGAAGTATAGAATTAAGAAATATACTTACGCAAGTACTTAAGTTTGTTATAGAAATATAATATATAATAAATATAATAAATAGAAATATAATATTTGCATGTGCAGACAATTACTACTAACTAAGTAATTACTTTAAGTTTTTTCATGAAATTAGGGCCTGATGCATCATGAAGACCATTATATCTGAAATGATTCATATCTGATAATGACTGATGGTTATAGATAATTCTTTGCTGACAATGGCTAATGACCATAGATAACTATTGGTTGACAATGGCTGATGGCCATAGATAACTATTGGATCATAGATAACTATTGGTTGACAATGGCTGATGACCATAGATAACTATTGGTTTACAATGGCTGATGGCCATAGATAACTATTGGTTGACAATGGCTGATGACCATAGATAACTATTGGTTGACAATGGCTGATGGCCATAGATAACTATTGGACCATAGATAACTATTGGTTGACAATGGCTGATGACCATAGATAGCTATTGGTTTACAATGGCTGATGGCCATAGATAACTATTGGTTTGTAAATGGCTGATGACCATAGATAACTATTGGTTGACAATGGCTGATGGCCATAGATAACTATTGGACCATAGATAACTATTGGTTGACAATGGCTGATGACCATAGATAACTATTGGTTTACAATGGCTGATGGCCATAGATAACTATTGGACCATAGATAACTATTGGTTGACAATGGCTGATGACCATAGATAACTATTGGTTTACAATGGTTGATGACCATAGATAACTACTGGTTGACAATGGCTGATGACCATAGATAACAATTGGTTGGCAATGGCTGATGGCCATAGATAACTATTGGTTGACAATGGCTGATGATCATAGATAACTACTGGTTGACAATGGCTGATGGCCATAGAAAACTTTTGGTTGACAATGGCTGATAACCATAGATAACTATTGGTTGGCAATGGCTGATGGCCATAGATAACTATTGGTTGACAATGGCTGATGATCATAGATAACTACTGGTTGACAATGGCTGATGGCCATAGAAAACTTTTGGTTGACAATAGCTGATGACCATAGATAACTTGTCAACAGATGGCCATAGATATCTATTGGTTGACAATGGCTGATGACCATAGATAACTATCTGTTGACAATGGCAGATGACCTTAGATAACTATTGGTTGACAATAGCTTAGCTGATGACCATAGATAACTTTTGGTTGACAACGGCTGATGACCATAGATATCTATTGGTTGACAATGGCTAATGACCATAGATAACTATTGGTTGACAATGGCTGATGACCATAGATAACTATTGGTTGACAATGGCTGATGACCATAGATAACTATTGGTTGACAATGGCTGATGACTATAAATGGCACTTTACAAGCAAGAAGCAATGAACAGTGGTCATAAACCAATCTTAGCTGATAATAATAGCAGGTAACCATAAACAGTTGTTGACAATCACAATCATTGACCTTCAATTGTTGATTTATCAGAGCTGAAAAAAGCAAAATAACAATACTTAGAACAGACATTATTGTCATACAAATGCTAGGAATAGATATAATTTTCCCACAATTGTTATATAATCATTGATGATTACACCTGCAACAATACTTTCCTCAAAATATGACATATTTGTTACCAATGTAGTTGACAGTTTTGTAACAGACAGTCACACAAATGGATGCACATTCCATTAAACATGGTTTAAAACCCTGTAAAATATCCATTAAAATAGGAGAAACTGTTAATCTTGCATCACTTTGTTTAACTGGTTTCACAATATTAATGGGTTACAAGTTAAAATACCATTAAAACACCCATTTTCCATGAATCATGCAATTAAAAATTTGGTTTGGTAGCTAAAAAAGTTAATGGCTTTGAAAAAACAATGAAATTCTGTATATTTTGAATTTAACAGAATTATTCATGGCCTTTAATTTTGATTTAATGCCCATTAAATGTTTAGGTTTTGTACGATTTCATTTAAGATTAAAATTAATGGCCCTTAACAGCAATGTGATGCCCATTAAATGTACAGAGTGCAACGTCAAGCAGCACGTTTTATAACAAATGACTACAAAACCAAAAACGAAGGGTGCATGACAAGGATGCTACAAGAACTGGATCTCCCACCCTTACGAGATCGTCGCAGATCCAACCGACTCGTCTTCCTATATAAAGTGGTCGAGGGGTTGGTACCAGCTATACCACCCGACGATTTCATAAAACCAGCTAGAAGCAAGAGACAAATTAAAACTAGTAGTGACCCAAATTTTAGTACAAAAAACATAGTGGATAGATATATAGTGAATAACCATCGTGGTCTTACAATAAAAACTGCAAAAACTGAACAGTATAAAAATTCTTTCTTCATTAACACGACTGTGGATTGGAATCATCTGTCAAGTGAGATAGTCGGCGCACAGACAGTTGAGGGCTTTAAGTCTGCCCTCCCTCAGTATTACTAGCGCACTCCCCCCGGTGTCCTACGCTGTAAAAGGCCCTACACCGTACCGAAGCAGAAGCAGAAGCAGACATTCTGTAAAATGTGATTCAAAAAGAAAAAGTAAGTGCCATTATTACTATGATATCTGTTAGACAAACTACTAAAAAATAATTTATGGTCCTTAGACCATTTGATGCCCATTAAATCTTACATTGTAAACAATGTGTTTCCAGCAGAAAACTAATGGCTATTAAAATAAATATTTTCATATCTAGTTGCATTAAAGTTATTTCCCCTTTATGCAGTTACACCATTTTCTTCAAAAGTTTGCCAAATTAATTTGATACCAAAATCGGATTTTTTTTTTATTGAAAATTGGATGAAATAAACTTACTTATTTATTTGATAACATCAGTCTACATTATTTTGGTAAGTGTACATACGTATTGATGCATGTCACTTTTCTGTTTTCTGTTTTTCCTGTTCAAATGATCAGCATTTGTATACAAAAGTGGGTGGGGTAAGGGATTTAAATTTTGAGTTGTGTGGAACAAGGTAAATGCAAGTTAATCTCCATTTAGATCTTAATTGAGACTTTGTTTCAACAAATAGAATCCATTAAGAAACTTTAAAGTTAGAACAAGAGCTGTCCGTAAGACAGCACGCTCGACTTTAGTGCTTGACACTGAATTAGAGGGTGCATACTAGTCAAAAGCTGTGAAAATAACAGAGCTATTGGACATTATATAAAACTTAAACAAAATATTCTACTAGTAAGTTAAAAAGGGGCATAACTCTGACAAAATTTAATCAGCAGGACTTCGGAAATTGGCCGGTTTGTCGGTTTTGGACCGATTTTTGACTTTTCAGACTGATTCGTGAAGTGAAAAAATGAAAAAAATCGGTAAAAATGGAGAAAAGTATAAATTTCAGTCTGATATTTCAATACACGACCAACTGCCAAGCAGGAAATTGTTGGTCGCACCCTCAGATAATCAATAAACGTGTCAATCGGTCCGATTGTCACTTTGATAATCGGTCCGTAATTAGCATGTGATGCAGTCAGCGCTCACACGGCACATTCTTTAATGTTTGCAGACAGCCGACTGCAATGTATTAAACATTTTTGACTGGTTTCCAAATGTTTCTGACTGGATCCAAATCATTTCGACGGGAATCCACTTCTTTTATTTAGAATCCGACGGATGGTTTATTTCAAAAGGTTATGTCTGATCACGGGTAAAAAACAAAATGTCACTGCATTTAATCTTGTACATTATATGTCTTTGATTTAAAGAGCCATCACACGGAAAACCGATAAAAATATTTTTTATAATTACTTGATTTGAAAAATTACATGATTCATTTGTTGGGGCTCCAGCTGAAACAAGTGCAGGAAATCGTCTTTGAAACCTGACTGTACAAAAAAGAAAAAGAAAAAAAAAAATGGACCTGCAAACATGAATGATAAAGAAGAGTGGCGCTATTTATCAAATTGGTCTTTTAAGAAAAACCTTTCAAAATGAAATTTTGTTTACATCAGAAGAGAACATATAACTTTATAAAATGTAGTTGCTTATTGAAGTACAACGTAAGTGAAATGAAATATCCGTGGCCAACCCGCGTGACCTTTTGGTACTATACATGCGGGAAATTCGATCTCAGCGTTCACGTAACGTACACATTTGGTCCGTGGCTGAGTATTCTTAAAATACTGAGGCTGTTTAGCAGAGAATATGTGTCGTGTAATTCACTTTGACGCATTGTATTTTATAGAATTCCGTCAAAGAATGAGGAAACATCACAAAGTATCTGCCGTGTATACGGTACCGAAGTCACGTGCATTGGCTTTTAGACTAGTTACGTACACGGTGTCAATGCCGGCAATTTTATCCTTGCAGGAAAAACATCAAAATTTAAACAACGTAACGATCACACATAACACTGAATAACTGTCTTCATTGTATGGTAACTCGCGGTGACCGGTAACTCAGTTTTAATGCATGACATGCTTATTTCTTTACTCTATCATGTTTTACAAAATATGTAATATTGGGAATGCGGTGGGTGGGGTAGCGCCGATGTCAGGATTTTCGTTTCGGACCGATTGAGTTATCAAAATTTCCGGAGCCCTGTCAATCAGAGTTATTGTTTCTCCTGTGTAGACTTTGATAATAAATAACTTAAAGTTTCAAGTCAAAAGCTTTAATAGTAACAAAGATATTTGACTGAAAAGCTACATTTTCATAGCAGTAAATATTCAAGTTGCATATCTGTCATAGTTATGGTTTAAGGTTATAAATGCATTGTTGTATATTACATATTTTCTAACAGCATTTTCAAAAGCATTATATTAGAACAGTTCATAAACAGTGCATGCATATTTCTTGAACGGAGTTCATGAACACTTCATGAATTGTTCGTGAAGATAAAATGGCACAAATTCTTGAAACATTCTTAAATACCGTGTTCATGAACAGTGCATGAAAAGTGAAACATGACTTCAAGAACTAATGTACATGAACATTTTTGGACATGAAAGGGCCAAGTGCCTCTATTTGAACAAAATTTAGAGAGGACCTTATAATGATGCTACAGACCAAGTTTGATGAAGACCCATCAAGTGGTTCATGTGAAGAAGTTGTTTAAAGGTATTTCTAATTCTAGCTCTAGCAGCCCTTAAAAGATGCCAAGTGTCCCCATTTGAACACAATAGAAATACCTTTAAATAATTTCTTCTGATGGTTGTGTGTTTTTGGTGCATGACAGCAAAATATAGAAAATCTTTTTTAAATAACTTTTGTTATGAACAGCTTAAGGCATTTTCACCAAACCTAGTTAGAAGCAAAGTCAGATGGTTATGGTTTTCTTCAGATGCCTGACTTACGCCCATTTGGGCCTCTTGTTAATCAGTACAGTTATTATCTTTTGAAGTACTGTCCATCCAGTCGGCTATTAGGGAATATAACAAGTGTTACATATGGGTCCAGAATCAATTTTGTATATAACTTATCTGTCAGAAAATCTATTTTTTCTTTGCTTTGGCACCATTAATGTTTGTCATTAAGGGGTATTAATTTCCTTTTGGGGAAAAACAGGAAATAAATGGCCATTGTTCAAAGAGGCTATGTCAGTTATGGTCTTCCAATATACACAACTATTTCTTCCTACGTTCTGTTTGTAGATGTGTTAATGAGGGATTCAGTAGCATTAAAAGAAAGAAAAATAAGGAAAATGTCACATGTACTTGAAGAGGAAGCATGCTGAACTTGGTCTGGGAAAGTGATTTCCTGGGAAAGTGACCTGAAATCAGTGATATTCTGCTTATATAGGCCATGGACCCTGAGACCCACTCTTTCACAAATTCTATCAAAGAATTATTTTGTTTGACAAAATGTCCAATGTATTTCTATATTCTTCACTTATCTAAGACAGTATAGAGCAAATGTTGAAAATTACCAAAATTTAATTAGTATATGCTTTTTGAGAAAGAAGATCAAACAACACCAGATCATAGAAAGAAAGAGTTGTTTCACACGAAAATTGAACAGCATGTAAAACATGTATATTACTCTACAAAACAAGTGTCAGTATACTGATATAAACATTGAATTCTGGAAAAGGACTGCTTAAAGGGGCCCCACTTCTGGACAGTTAAACGCCTTTAAAAACTCACTATTTTCAAAGAACTGTTACCTATGTTAGTTTTGATGCATTTGCAATAGCATACAAGTGTTGGAATTTCATGTAACTAGGTGGAACACAGTTTTCAGCAATTGTTTATTTTTATTTCTTGAATGGCATTCATTTTCAAAGGGGGCAACTTTTTCTGAATAATTTAAGTATCTGTCGAACGGGACAGTATGGCAGAACATGTAATGGTCAGGAAAAATATTGGTAAAGATGTTTTTCATTTATCAAATATTTCTATGTTTTGATGATATACTGCTAAACCTTAAGTACTGCTTCATGAATTTTAGTTTAAAATTTCTTAAATAACTATGCTTTAATAAGAAGATTGCATGGTGTTAAAGTCTCTAAAATAGTTTTGTAAGAAAAAATTTGTATTTGTTTTGTTCTGGGTTTTATATAACCCGTATTTCAACAGTATTTTAGTTATGTAACAGCAGTTAACCTAAACAATGTTCCTGGATTCTGTACCAGTACAAACCTGTTCTCCACAAGTAGCTGCCAACTTGCCATCATGAATCAGAGGTGGAGGACGAATGATGTCAGACACAATGTCTTTTATCAAATCATCATGGAGAACATACACCCACCTGTAATTCGAACTCACTACCCCAAGATTTGTAGATCTGGGCTCTCCCTATTGGTCAAAAGAGTAGAAAGAATAATTTGTGTATGAAAAATACACATGATACCCAAATTGTTCTTTCTACTCTTTTTACTCCTTATGATTTCCATATGATACTAGATTTTCTGACCTTACTGTGTTATGAGCCTTTAGACATACAAAGTCTACTGGGATCAAGAGGTCCATATTAATATTTACTTTGTTGCTATTGTTCATACTAACATTGATATTTTTTTCTTCTCTCTAAGCTCATCCAAGAACAGTGGCAGATACAAGATAACAGAAAAATATCAGAAAATGGTATCAAAGTGGACAGTCATTTTTTATGGTATTTTATACCAGTGTATTATTAACATTATTTTTGTAATAAGCATGATACTAAGAAACTATGAAATGAGTTCACACATCTTTGCTGAGTATTAGTTTGTTCAGAAATGTGTGCCATAAAGCAACAGCGGATATAGATAGATTACATGTACTTAAAATACAGCAGATTTTCTCAGTGGTACCCAAATGTTAATACTTTTCCATATTAGTGTTTTTTTCATTTTTTTTATATTTGGTGCATGACGTCATTTGCGGTGTTAGTTTCATGTATAAAGTTCATAAATGAAGATGCATTCATTTAATTTTTACAAACTTTGCTTTGCAGGGAGAATTATCATCTGATTGGAGACTTGAACGGACTGTGAAGTGTAGGGATTTCAACCCTTTGACCTGGGATATCATAGGTATGGGCAAAGTCTAGTTCATATGTTCATTGCCTTTGTACTATCAGTCTAACATTCATAAGAATTCTTTAATATCACCTGCTGTTATCTCCCATGATAGCATTTTTTGACCTTGTGTTACTGGGTCAAGGTGACATTTATATAAATCAGACTTGACCTGAATATGATCACCTTCACCTTTGCCCTATACTATTAATAGTAGCAAGGCTTGCAATTAAATTGCAAATAAATTTCATGTAGATAAATATTTAAGTCAAAGTGCTCAGAATTCATAAATCTTACATGGACAAGAAATCTTGTGATATTGACTGAAAAATAAAAATAGAATGTGCCACAGCTCCTGGACATGCCTTAAATCTACTGTTAAGAGTACAACAGTTATATTAACTGGATGAAAGAAGTATTAGCCAAAAATCTTCTTTTATAATACTGGCCTTTACCATAAATACAGATTAAAGGACTTATAGCAGCACCATCAAACAACAATAAAAGCTTGTAGTAAAGAAAAAGAGGTTATGTCCAGGAGGAGAATAAAACAGAACTTTTTCTCATTATGACAAGAAGTTCTCTTGCCAGTAGGACAATAAATGCTTGGAACAGAGGCTATCTAACAGAATACTTCATTTTATGATTATCAGCAAAGTGCCAAGTAAAATTAACAAGGCTTTAAATGTAAATGGATTATTACTTTGTGGGAATTTTCAGAAAAAAGCATTCTCTTTTGCTGACGGCATCTTTGCTGTTCTTAAGTAGCATTTCCAGTACTGGTTGAGAACTTAGTGTGTTTTCATGACAGCTTTTTATTCAATACTGATTTTTGTCAGGATTTTTTTTTAAACTCCAAAATCTGTAAAAATGCATTTTATTTGGTTGCATGTTGTAGAGTACTGTGAAAACATTATTATTCATGGGAAACTTTGTGGATTTCATCCTCTTGTTTCATTCACTGTATCTTTGAAAAAAGTGAAATCAGTAAATTCTTGTTCCCGAAACTGAAACCATGAGATTTTATGTATCTTCTAATTTCTTGATTTTATGATACCAGCTTTTACCATAAATACAGATTAAAGATTATGCTACCATAGAAATCTCGACAGTGTCATCTTCGAATGAAAATTATTTACAGGTACTGGGTATAAGTGTTTTCCAAAAGAAATTGACTGGGAAACAATTAGGCGTAAAAAAAAAATTAATTGTTTCCGGTTTCCCGACCTACCCTTAATTTTTGGCCCGACCCTAAATGTTTTTATGGCCTTGGAGAATATTTTTTTTTTCAACTTTTTAACAAAAAGTTGCAAAATTGCACCTTTTATGCTTTAATCATGGCCAGTGATGTTATGAATCAACTTACTGATGCTCTAAAGGCATATCCGCCTTATTTATATCCATTTTTTGGCACAAAAATAATTTCCGAAAAGTCTCCCTTAATAAAAAAAAAATCTCCAAAAAAAAAATTTTCCGACCTACCTGCCCTAATTTTTAGCTCACCAGTCACATAGTGACAAGGTAAGCTTTTGTGATCACCATCGTTCGTCGTCAGTCCGTGCGTGCGTCTCGTGCGTCCGTGCGTCAACAATTTCTTGTCTGCATGATAGTGGTTTCATTATCCCCCCGCCAAAGGCGAAGAGGATATTAGAAATGCTCTCCATCTGTGCGTGCGTGCGTGCGTCTGTCCGCAACGATCTTTGTCCGGAGCATAACTCCAAAAGTACCGGAGGGATTTTCTTCAAACTTCATACACTGATAGAACACATTGGGAGGAAGTGCAGTGTGCAAGAACAATAACTCTACCTTGCCTATTTTTTGAGTTATTCCCCTTTATCTTATTTTCTTAAAAAAATTTGTCCGGAGCATAACTCCAAAAGTACTGGAGGGTTTTCTTCAAACTTCATACACTGATAGAACACATTGGGAGGAAGTGCAGTGTGCAAGGACAATAACTCTACCATGCCTATTTTTTGAGTTATTCCCCTTTATCATATTTTCTTAAAAAAATATTAGAAATGCTCTCCGTCCGGAGCATATCTTTTTTATGCATGGAGGGATTTTGATATATCTTGGCACAAATGTTCACCACCCTGAGGCAGAGTGTCATGCGTAAGAACCAAGTCCCTAGGTCTAAGGTCAAGGTCACACTTACAGGTCAAAGGATACAAGAATGAAAACTTTGTCCGGAGCATTTCTTCTTCATGCATAGAGGGATTTTGATATAACTTGGCACAAATGTTCACCACCACGAGACAGAGTGTCATGCGCAAGATCCAGGTCCCTAGGTCTAAGGTCAAGGTCACACTTAGAGGCCAAAGGTCAGATACAAGAATGACTTTGTCCGAAGCATTTCTTCTTCATGCATGGAGGGATTTTGATGTAACTTGGCACAATTATACACCATCATGAGACGAAGTGTCATGCGCAGTTCCCTTCTTTAGAATTACTTCCCTTTGTTGTTACTTTAAATAGCTTTTATTGTAATTTTTTCATTACTAGTCGTAGGGAAAAATCAAGACCACTTTTCTGTAGCACAACATAAATGATACATCCAATTTTGAGGTGTATTTTGACCAATCTCTACCTGGTAAAGATTTTTGTGTGGACTACTTCCCTTAGTTGTTACTATAAATAATTTATATTGTAACATTTTTATAATTGACTGTAGGGGAAAAACAAGACCACTTTTCTGTGGTTCAACATGGATGTTACTTTCCAATTTTAGGTGTATTTCAAGATATCTCTACCTGGTAAGGAGTTTTTTTGTGGACTTAGAAAAACAAAAGACTTACAATGATTACTAAACAACAACAAAATTAAAATTCCATTTGCAAATACAGCTGCTAGAGTAAAGAAATTTGCCGTGACGGGCGTATATTGTGACATTCTGGCACTCTTGTTCCCTGTTAGCTTTCCATTCCTTCTTTTTACAGTAGCCATATAGAAAAACATCATAGCTATACTGTTCATGAAAATTAATAAAATTTAGCAGTAAACCACCTCACCACTGACTTATTCTTTCTTCCACATCTTTAAAACCCCTGATGCGGACCACAACGAAACGGTTCTTCAAAGTTTTCCCCAAAATTAATACTTTCAGACACTAACTTGCCAGGAACTTTAGCCTTCAATTATAATATGCCCGGCGGGGGGATTGGCCATGTCTAACATGGCTCTTGTTTATGATTTTATTTTAACCAAACTTGCACACAACTTGTATCACCATAAGAGCTCGGTTCCTTTCTTGAACTGGCCAGATCCAATTACAGGTTTTAGAGTTATGGCCCCTGAAAGGGCCAAAATTAGCTATTTTGACCTTGTCTGCACAATAGCAGCTTTATTTATAATTTGATTTTTACCAAACTGGCACACAACTTGTATCACCATAAGATCTTGGTTCCTTTCTTGAACTGGTCAGATTTCTTTATGGGTTCCAGAGTTATGGCCCCTGAAAGGGCCAGAATTAGCTATTTTGACCTTGTCTGCACAATAGCAGCTTCATTTATGATTTTATTTTAACCAAACTTGCACACAACTTGTATCACCATATGATCTTGGTTCCTTTCTTGAACTGGCCAGATTCCATTATGGGATCCAGAGTGATGGCCCCTGAAAGGGCCAGAATTAGCTATTTTGACCTTGTCTGCACAATAGCAGCTTCATTTATGATTTGAATTTAATCAAACTTGCACAAAATCTGTGTCACCATAAGATCTCGATTCCTTTCTTGAACCGGCCATATCCCATAATGGATTCCAGAGTTATGGCCCCTGAAAGGGCCAGAATTAGCTATTTGACCTTGTCTGCACAATAGCAGCTTCATTTATGATTTGATTTAAACCAAACTTGCACAAAACTTGTATCACTACAAGATCTTGGTTCCTTTCTTGAACTGGCCAGATTCCTTTACGTGTTCCAGAGTTATGGCCCCTTAAAGGTCCAAAATCGGCTATTTTGGCTTTTGCATGCATACAAAATATGTATAGAGACTTCATTTATGGTTTTATTTGATACAAACTTCCAAAATATCTTCAACAACAATAAATTTTGGATTCCATGACAAATCAGATCAATTCTTAGGTTCCAGAGTTATTTTATATCTGATTACCTCCCCTGATTGTAATCAAACTGAATTTATATCGGTAAGTACGTATAGGACTTATTTGAAATTTCATTATTGTCATTAGTTGGACTGAGCCAATGAGGGTAGATAACTATGGACTGATTTTATGTCAAAGTACCTCCCTTTATTTCAAATTAAAATGGGTATATATCCGTAACTAATGAAGATACTGATCTGAAATTTCATTTTTGTCAACAGATTTATTTGGCAGATCCTTCTTTTGTAAACTTACAATCATTTTTTTTTTTTAATTACATTACTATAAATAGCTTGTTTTTAGTAACTTTTTTATTATTGGCCGTAGGGAAAAACCGAGACCACTTTTCTGTGATACAACATGGATGGTACCTCCAATTTTTAGATGTATTTTGACATATCTGTACCTTGTAAGAATTTTTTTTTCTTTTTGGTTTAATTTCTTCCCTTAGTTGTTCCTGTCCTTTGGACTTAGATATTTTTTCTGAGGACCTTCTTGTCCTCAAGTCCAATGATAACAGGTGAGCGATATAGGGCCATCATGGCCCTCTTGTTTTGAGCATGTTACCGGAAACAAAGAATTTTTTTTTTAGGCCTTACAACTGTGAGGCAACTGTAAATTCTATGCATACTGTTTTTTTTTGTTTTTTTTTTTTAATTATTTAATGTTAGTGCATGACTGTAGTGTTATTTGGTGCATATGTATAAGATATGCTAGTTCATCTCAACTCTTCAGGCCTTTGTACTACTCTTATTTGAAATAAATATACTATGATGCTTCTGTCTATGTAATTCATACAATCGAAATACTGTCAGCAATGCTTGGTCTAAGTTCTTGAAATTTAATGAAACTGACCTGAAAGGTAGCGCTCTTACATAATATCTCATTTCCAGTGATTTCTTTCCTATAAAAAGTAAATGTAATATTTTGTTCTGATGCTTTTATCTTTAAAGATATCTTAAAAATTAATAGAAAGATTTCGGCACCGTGTAAAATATGGAGTGGAGTCGTGGAGTGGAGTGGTGGAGTGGAGTCTGGAGTCGTTTTTGGAGTCAATTTTGGAGTCAATTCTGGAGTCAAATTTGGAGTGGAGTCTTTTTTGGAGTCAAATTTGGAGTCGATTTTGGAGTGGAGTCTTTTTTTTGGAGTCAACTTTGGAGTCGATTTTGGAGTCAAATTTGGAGTGGAGTCTTTTTTGGAGTCAGTTTTGGAGTTGATTTTGGAGTCAAATTTGGAGTGGAGTCTTTTTTTGGAGTCAAATTTGGAGTTGATTTTGGAGTCAATTTGGAGTAGTCTTTTTGGAGCTATTTTTGGATTGGATGCATGGTGTAATTTCTCTCAGGCCTGTAGTCACTAAATATATGTAATTATCTCTAATGAAACAGTCTTGATTGATAAAATGGGCCTCAAGACAAATGGTCTCTAATTTTATGCGGCCTCTCAAGCAGGATTTTTTTAAATGTTAAAGGATTTTGTGAATGGAGTCTCATTGATACTTAATGTTACTGAAATGTTTGGTCTATATAAATCATTATTGTCATTTTTGTGGTAAATTTAGGAATGGAATTCCTTAATTTTATGGTCGAAGAAAAACACAACACTGGTTATAACTGTTTTCATCACGGTTTTCCTAGTTACAAAATTTCTGTTAGAGCCTGTGTTTTAAGACAATGGTCATGTCATTATTGGTAATATTACGGTTTACCAAGGGTATTAAAGTCACAGAAACACTTTGGATATTATAATTTCAAGTAGCATTTATTTCACGAAGAAAGAATTCAAAACTATCAGCCTCTCTACAAATTTTGTTCGGTCTTTAGCATTGTTTTCATAAGAATGTCTGTAGAAATCTGATCAAACCATTAAATAATGCATAGAAGTTTCCAAACTACTGAAAACAACCGAGGGTTATTGCAGTTAACGTGAAAAGGAACGTAATAGAAATAATTCTAAATAAACACTTAGAACATTTTTCGATATCGCCCCTCAACATGTCTTCGTTGATTTATTTTAAAGTTACAACAAAAGCCTGCGTTTTTTAAACCAATGATTTTAGAGATTTGACCATTTACTTTGTTCAAATGATCGATCAGTTTGTATAGAAAAGGGATTATGTGATTTGCTCTGTTTTAGGGTAAATGTTGGCTCGATCCTATTGAATGTACTGAAAAATATCTGTAATAAAAATGTCGCTTTAGTCTACTTGCAGACCTGCTGCATATTTTTTTCACCTGCGTGTAGGTCTACTAAAATGATACATTTTGTATGAAATTTATTAAAAGCAAAACAAAAAAAAAAGAACAAGGTTTACGTTCACTGTATTTGCTTCAAATACCCAAAAATGCACCATTTGCTGTTCTCATTAAAAAAAATTCTTGGGGAGGATAAACCCGTACCCCCAACACCACCCCTGCGTACTATGAATAAGGTCCTGTTTAATATACGTATCATTTATAAATTTTGAATATTATCCAGCAAAGACCATGGCTGGTCATGGTTTGCATTGTTCACAGAAGGCAGACCTATTTACCTGTTTACTATTTAACAGTCTGAACTTAAAATTTACAAAATGCAAATCTTAAAAAATGCAGATGTTTTGTCTTTATTCATAGTTGAGCCCGCCATGAGAAAACCTAAATAGTTTACTGCATTTGCATAGAACTAGATCGGCCTGCACTATTCTCATTCATCTGATGTTCGACATGGTACCCGAGAACCGTGGTAGAGCTCTTGTATGCGAGAATAGCCTGCACAGGCACGAAGTTGATCAAAATTCATATAGTTCTTAACAATTTGTAAGTTACTCGAATATGGTTTAAAAGCAAATTTTGTATGGAATGAAAAGACGAATCAAGAGCCAGACTAGTGCAAATGTACTTTTTTTGTGAATTGTACTATTGTCTATTATAAACATATGCATAACACACAGTATTCTATCCTTCATTAATTTCATCAAGTATTATCATGTCTTATTATGTGTCTTATTATATTATGCCGTTTGTAGTAGATAGTAAATATTTAATTACCCAAGTTTTTTTCTTGTTTTCATTTTCCTGATTCATTTTAAAACAATACTTTCCCATTATTAAACATTTCAAGTTTGAAATGTTTATCAATTCTCTCTGAGTAATCTTCAGGCAACATCTGGCCCAACATCATAAATAACAAACCATGAAGGAACTAGGGGTCAAGTCCTGATAAGAATGAGATATCATGCTGAGGTGCTGTACCAGTACCTTCTTCGTCAGCGGAATTGTAGAAATCTGTCATACAGTAGAGAGTGAAACTTTCCAATGTAATGACAAGTTATTCTTACCAATCTGATAAGGGTCATTTGAGAAAACATCAGTAACTGTTATTGTTATTTCTAGAGGAGTATGATATTGAGCCCATGATTCAACAGTTTACTAGTAAATGTAAGTGTGAAATATTGTATGTGGATAATTATTTGGAGGTGACATATAAACGTAGGGTCTTTTAATAAATGTTTAGGTTTTATTAAATTTTGACTCCAAATTAGACTCCAAAATTGACTCCAACTTTGACTCCACTCCAAATTTGACTCCAAAAATGACTCCAAAAGCGACTCCAAATTTGACTCCAAAATCGACTCCAGACTCCACTCCACCACTCCACTCCATGACTCCACTCCATATTTTACACGGTGCCAAAGATTTCACTAGGGGTAACTGGCCTCCTTCTGGTAGGAAGAAATTAAGCTATTACCTGGATGTGCTTGATTTATCTGACAGGCAGAAACAAGAATCATCCATTTATCTAAAATGCTCACACATTGCTTGTTTTTTCTGATCTGATCTGTTCAAAAGCATTCAGACACTATCTTTCTGATTGTTGTTGAGTTCAAGACATTCTGAACTTGTTCACCATTTTGTAGGACAATCAAAGAATGCAACAAAAAATACCCCTGCAAAATGAAACGTTACTGTTCATGAACAGTGCATGAATGGAGTTCATGAACACTTCTGAATAGCGCTGTCACGTATGTAAGGATCTGTGACGTCACTGACAATGTCTGCTATCTAAAAATAGCACAGGTCTCAATGTGCGGACAAACAATCGGTGCTTTCCCTGTATATTAGCATCAGTAATTCACAGATTTTGCATTTATCTCCTCGTGTATTTTAAAATTGATGCATATTAAACGAATGTGTTTCAATTTCTATATACTACGCCTAAATACTGAACAGTTCTTCCAATGCAATAAAATTCTTAAAAATGTTGACAGCACAGTTTTGAATTTTTAAAATCCACGTCAGTAATTACACATCGAATTGTCATCAGTATATGAAAGGATGATGTTGTTCTACTATTTTTTTTACACATTTCCAGTTACGTTCATATATCAATATAATTATATCTATTTGCTATTTACCTCATTCGCAAGTGTTCAAACATTTATCACTATTCTGCGTATTTTGCAAAATGTAAATATACGATATCACATGATCACATCCTAGTAATCCGATTGAAATTTCGAAATGTTATGAACAATATGTATAACTGAAAGTCAGCAATATTTCACAATTTAGATCTATAGTTCTTCATTGAAACAATTAACATCCCTGTGAAATGCATCAGTATAATGATATGTTACAAATGACACCTTAGTGTGACATGTAGATATTTGACTTTTAGCAATGATATTTAGATGTGATCTGATAAAACATGGTGCTAATTTAGTGCAACACCATACATTTCTGCCTACGTCCTGTCATATATTTTTTCACTTATGAAGTATTTAATGAACCACGCTTTCAAGTACCTCATATTGAGGCTCAGCGCGGTGTTGTGTGAACCAAATGTATGGAAAGAAGTACATGTGTTAATGATTGTGCTGATAGATGCTTTGAAAATCATGAATCAAAATTATAATCTTGCACTTTCTTTTTCGACCGCCGGTGTTTCTAATCTAAAAATATTGTATATTTGTGATAAAGACTTTAAGCCAGTCCTTCTGATGCTATACTTTATTGATGTAATTTGCAGAATATTGAGTAATTTGTATGCAATGTACTGTACTTTTAATTTTTTTTTATTTGAACACATCTTTTTAATGGCCCCGGTCTAACGAAACGCTCAAATAATATATCGATATATTTCCTACATTTATTTCAATATATATGCTTATTGATTCCTTTATTTAGCAGGTTTATCAAGGAATTTTGTGCAGGCAAAGTGAATTTTCCGTATTTTATTTTTTAAATTCTCTTCGAAGTTTACTGAAAGGTTAATATAAAAGTTTAGTATATATACGTTATATATAAACAACGGTCCCTTGTCCGCAATTCGCGCGTTGCATTATGGTATCTCTGTGGTGTGTTCTATTTATAGAATACGAGAGAGCGCTATTGTTTGTGAAGATAAAATGGCACAAATTCTTGAAACATTCTTAAATACCGTGTTCATGAACAGTGCATGAAAAGTGAAAGATGACTTCAAGAACTAATGTACATGAACAGTTCATGAACTATTCACTTCATGAATAGTTCTTGATATTTTGTTGAACATGAATAGTTCATGAACTTCTTGCTATATGTTTTTATTGTGCTATTTTATCTTCACAAACTAGCAGTGAACCGTTCATGAACATGATTCTTCATTATTTCATGAACTACCTGTCATGAGTAGTGCATGAAAGATTCAAGAAAATAACATCATGATTGTTCCTTTAACCTTTTATCATGGACAATTCAAGAACTCTGTGTGATTCTTTAGTAGTACAAGAACTGTTCATGAACACTTTTTAAAGGACAGTTCATGTCCAAAAATTCATGAACACAAATCAGGAACTGTTGAAGTTTAGTTCATGAACAGTTCTTTAATGGTTTGAAGTGTTCATGATTTCAAGAACTACATTTCACAGGGGCAATATTGGAAATTTTAACCCTTAGCCTGCTGGCGGCAAGTGATTCTGCCTTTGCGACCAGTGCAGACCAAGATCAGCCTGCACATCCATGCAGCCTGATCATGGTCTGCACTGTTCGCTATTCAGTCAGTAAATTTTTAGTATTAAATCATAAAATTGTGAAAAAAAGGATTATATTCTAGGAGCTAGTCTACCGTGAGATGTGTTTAGAATAAAGTACATCAATTGTATTGTTTTGTATTTAAAGAGAAATCAGACGAAATCCTTGTTATACAAAAAAAGAACTTGATCAAACACTGTAAGTATTGTAAATGAATATTGAAATAAATATAAAAGTTGTGACTATTTAGAGTCAGGGGAATACTAATTAAGCTTCCATGAGGGGTGAACCTCCCTGCTGCTCATACAACTTGATAGTTCATTAGAAGCTCTACAGTGCCAGTTTCTCTGCTTTCAAAAAAATGTGAAATATTGTTTAACAAAGTTAACATGTTTTGTGGTACTCATTATCATAAACATTCCTCACCCACTATAATGATGGACATTAAAGAAGGCCAGGCTTATCAGAGTGGTGAAAAATGTAATATTTGTGAAAGACCACTGCCAAGATTGTGTCAGATGCAGAGATAACTATCTTCCTAAATGTTGTCCATAATGACATAAAGCAGTGGGCTATGCCAGATTTACAACAAGAAAAATCTGTTGATACACTGCCAAAGGCTCAGCTTAGATTAGAAACCCTGTCAAATAAATTGGTTTTAATGGTCAGCTAATCAAAGGCACTTCAAGAAGAGATCCTTTTGTATGGCAGTTCCTTAGAAATCTGGTCTTATAGAACTCTCTGCACTAGGAAAAATCAATGGTGTATCACTATATAGAAAGCTTTTATAGAAAACCTACTTTTAATGGCCTATAAGGGAAAGTGGATACAATACAAAATGATATAAATTCTTCTTCTGATAGTTCAGGGACATTGCCAAAACTGTTGGAGAGCTTATAGAAGTTTAAGTGAATGATTCAGTGGTTTATAAAATGTTGTTTCCTTTATAACATAGTTCACATTGATTTACATTATATATTGCCTATTCCACTGATGTTTTTATGCCCTCGTTTTTAGTACTCACGAACCACTGCACCCAGGACCTTCAAACTTCACATGCTGATAGTACTTATTGAGTACACGACCCCTACTGACTTTGGGGTCACCAGGTCAAAGGTCAAGGTCACCAGGTCAAAGGTCAAGGTGCTGCAGGGGGGCATTTGTCACGATTAGTGACAGCTCTTGTTGTTGTAATTAATTGCTGTTGCTTATATATTAATAGGAATGTATAAAATCATACAATACAAGTACACCAAAAGAGAATCCAGTGTCTTCAAATGAGCCGCGCCATGAGAAAACTGACATAGTGTATTTCCGAACAGCATGGATCCAGACCAGCCTGCACATCCGCGTAGTCTGGTAAGGATCTATGCTGTTCGCTTTCAAACCCTATTGCAATTAGAGAAACTGTTAGCGAGCAGCATGGATCCTGACCAGACTGCGTGGATGCGCAGGCTGGTCTAGATCCATGCTGCTCACAAATGCATTATGTTGGTTTTCTCATGGTGCAGCGCAAGTGTTCTACACTGAAAAATGTTTTTATCCTCTGGGTACTAATGTTCTGTTTCTAACTGTTTTTAGAATAAGTAGACCCTGACAGCTGGCTCTAATCATCTGTATGTAATCTTAGACTGTATTTCAGCATCACAATTAGAACTAAAAGCAATCTTTTTTCACAAAAATCATTCAGTATGCTATCAGGTTCATTAATTTTCAAACCTCCGAATTGTGGCAGTTAATTATAGGAGGTTTGCTGAAACCCTTACACAAAATTTGATTTACATGTAATAGATGCCTCAAATGAATAATTAATTGTACCTGAGTTGAGAGTGATTGATAGCATTTTTGCATTCTCTGTATGTATTTTTTGGCTTTTGTTTATCACAGTTTTCAAAATGATAAAGACCTCTTGCTGTAGATCAATACAGTGATTTTGTCAGAAAATATCTAAAAGTACATACTAGCATTCTGATAACTGAAAATATTTTACTGTGTACACTCATGTGAAGGTGTTGTACTGTAAACTGTTTGCACTCATGTGAAAACTGTATGCACTCATGTGAAGATGTTGTACTGTAAACTGTATGCACTCATGTGAAGGTGTTGTACTGTAAACTGTATGCACTCATGTGAAAACTGTATGCACTCATGTGAAGGTGTTGTATTATAAACTATTTGCACTCATGTGAAGGTGTTGTACTGTAGACTGTATGCACTTACGAAAAGGTTTGTGCTGTAAGATGCTTTCAGTGTATGCACTCTTAAGATATTGTAATTGTTACTATAATACAAGCTTGTGAAGGTGTTGTGCTGTAAAATACTTTCACTGTATGCACTCTTGTGTAGAATATTCTCTGAAAGACTACCTCTAATGATGGTAAATGCCACTTTTAGAAGACTATAATTATTATATCTTATGTACATATAAATACAATGTCTTGGTACCTCATAGCTGATTTCAATCTTATATTGCATGTCTATATCTATTCCAATTTTGATTTGCAAGTTGCATGGTTTGTGAATTTTAGAAACCATAAAACCGTAGTATGTACAAACCAATTTCTGTAGTAAATGTCTGCATGTCTCTAGGTCACTTTCATCTCTCTTGTACATTTTCTGCCGAATTTTGGTGAGAAGCTAATTGTCCACAACATACAATTAGGGAGTGAATGTGACAGGAATGTGATTAGGGACACATGATTGTTCCAGCCTCTTCCTGGTACTGGTAGGGACATGTCAGATTAATGATTGAAGATTACAAGTTATTAATCATAAATCACCACAGGAAATTCCTCTCACAAATCTAATTAGACAAGACTAGTTAGAATGTTAATACAAGATATATATAGTACACAGCAGCACTGCCAGTAAGATTGGAATTTACAGTACAAAGCTCCAGTTAAGGGTATTTTACCCACTGTTTTTCCTAAAAGGTATTTTACCCTGTAATGTATTGACTATTGGTCAGCAAGCTGCCCACTGCTATGATAAGCCCCGCCTACTGTAACTTCCTCTCTGATACCAATATAATTGTATGTTGTTGAATTTTAGAATTAGAATAGATTTAGTAACTATCAAAGTGACTTGTGTCTTTCTAGTCCAATGACTATATAAAAATCAAAGCCTTGAGATGTCTGGTGGTTGCGGGTTTTGCTAGAGTTATTTTCATTTTAAATGCCGATCTATAAATAAACATGTATAAGAAACAAATACTAATGTGCCTCATCTAAGATAAACCCTGCCTGACCTTACATGAACAGCTGGAAATCAGTGATGTAACCATGGGCTGGAATACCTGATTGACAGATCTTATATAATTTAAATGGCCAGTGTGAATGGATAGAGGATGAATAAGAACTGCTTGATCATTGATAATTCATTCGCATTGTTCATGAATGGGACTACTTTGTGTAGCACATGAACACATTCCTTTGGATGTGATTTGGAATCAAATAAAGATGCTACATGATTGTCAGAAATACACTTAACTTTGGTAGCGGGATAAACCCCGCAACCAATTACACCATAAGAACCCACATGAACATTACATACCCCCAATTTGTTTTGACATTTTAAATGTCAGTTCAGTTAAGATCTACATCATGAACTTCGAATGGCTGCAACACCAGTTGATGACTTCATGTAAGTAACATTCATTTTTTTAATGGTGACCCTTATGAAAATGAAATATGGAAACAAGCTGGCATTAAGCTGCAAGGTAACTGTCAATGATCTGGCAACAGTCTGTCAAAAAAAAAAGGTAACTGGAAATAATCTGACTCCTATATGGGAACAAACTTCCAAGAAAAAAAGTTTAGCTGAAAATAATATGGACACTATTTCCATATTATTTCCAGTTTCTGGGAATAATCTGCAAACTATATGACAATAAACTGGCTCATTACAATCAGCATGTAAACACACTGACAATATTGTCAGCTTGTTTCCAGTGTCTGGAAGAAATCTGGCAGGAAAATGGCAAGAAACTGGAAATAAAAAACATAATTTCTATAATCGAATTGAATGAGTACTGAGATACCAGCTTGCATACAAAAACTTAAGCAAAAAATGCTATGTGGAAAAAGGGGCTTAATCTTGGAAAAAAGTATAGTTATGGGACCTGCTTAGTACATGTCAGGTCATGACATTGAACAAGTGTGTAATTAGTTTCAATCTATAATTTTGTAAGAAAAAAAAAACAAAACAAAAAAAAACATAGGGGCACGTCCAGTAACTTCTATTCTTTGAATAATCGAGATAAAAATTACATAAGTGACAATATTGTATGGATTTTCTGTCTGTCTGACAGTACATTGCATATAAATTAACTCAGAGCAGATTTTGCCAATGCACTGGCCACACAATGGCAATACACTGGCAATATACCAATCTTAGCAATTTTCACAGCAAAACAAATATTACAAGACACCTTATCAAAATGGCCAAGTGTTGCATTTTTCCCTCCAAAACTATTTTCAGTTTTCAACAGTTTTCCAGCACTGATGGGCACATTGTAAAGGTACTTTTTCATCATTTTACAGTTACTTGTTTTCATTGTAACACAGATTCTGTCCGCAACAAGTATTTTTGCTAAACAGATACAGAAATTTTAAAAGTCATGTATTTTCACTACCCTGTAAAATTAAACTTGCAGATTTACCATAATCTTTGTCAAATTTCCTTTGGTTTCAATATTATATTATTGATAACTGAAATATTGCAGATCTTAATTGGTATTAAAATTGAGTCACAAGCAAATGAAGGTTTTAAGTCACATTAAAATTCATATTAAACATTAATAAGGATAAATAGAAAAAAATATATACTGACACTAAACTGGAAACAAACTTCCCATACACTGACAATGCTATGACAATACAATGGTAATAAAGACAATTTTCGTAGGGGGAAATAAAAAAAATTAGTAACACTGAGTAGTAAGCGATATATTGGGATACTAGTCCATCTTTAGCTCAGTAGGTAGAGCGTCGATCTACGGATCATGGGGTTGCGAGCTCGATCTTAGGACGGGGCTTATGTTCTCTGTGACTATTTGATAAATGACATTGTGTCTGAAATCATTAGTCATCCACCTCTGATTCATGTGGGGAAGTTGGCAGTTACTTACAGAGAACAGGTTTATACTGGTACAGAATTCAGGAACACTGGTTAGGTTAACTGCCCCCTGTTACATGACTGAAATACTGTTGAAAAACAGCATTAAACCCAAAACAAACAAACAAAACTAGTCCATCTGCCACACTAATGTATACCCGCTGTTACATGACTGAAATACTGTTGAAAAACGGCGTTAAAACCTAAAATAAAAAAACACTAATGTATAAGTGCTCATAACTTTGTACTGCATAAAGGAATTTAGTTAAAACTTTAAATAATGATAGTTTGCTAAAGTGTTTCTCTTGTCCATGTAAGAGAGCCTGGCATGTTGTGACTGACTATACACTGACAATACAATGACAACACACTGGCAATATGCCAGTGTGTTGTCAGAAAAATATTTCCAGTTGACTGGCTGTGCACTGACAATACAAGAACAACAGACTGGAAAGTCCAAAAAGCCGCTTGTTGTCAGTTGTGTATCCAATGTGTTGCCAGATTGACATTGCATACCAGTTTGTTGCCAGATTGTTGTCAGTGTTTATTTCCAGATACCTCTAATTTAGCTCCTTCAAATAGTTTTATATGAAAAGTCAATGAAATTTTGTTAAAACGTCATTACAAACATCACTGTCAACAAACTGTATATAAACTGACAGCAGACTGGAAGTTAAACTTTACAGCTGGTTTTCAGGTCTGGAAATCAGCTGACAAGCACATGGACACATGATGGTTATTCAGTGGCAACACACTGGATCAGTTTATTGTCAGCTCTGGAAATAGGCTGGCAAGTAACTGGATTTTAGAGTATTATTGACTGGAAACACACTGGACATAAACTGACCACACACTGACAATAGGGAAGGTTTTTCATAAGGGGAGTTTTTAAAAGTGTTAAGCTGTTTAGAAAGTGTTGTCCCTTTATGCAGTCCTTTGCCAGAATTCAACGTCTATACTAGTATACTGACAATTGTAGGGTAATATACATGTTTTATATGCAGTTCAATTTTCATGTGAAACAACCCTTTCTACCGATGATTTGGTATTGTTTGAATTTTTTTCTCAAAATGTAAGGCTAAGTGTTACATTGATCAGTACAAAATGGTAAGAGACATAAGTCTATCATTAAATGTCTAAATTATTCAGGAGATAATCACGGTAGAATGAACAGCAGACAGTTCAAATACAGCTCTTACACTGGCCAATGGTCCGCTGCATGATTATCTTTATAACATAAATGGCCATATTACCAGACTATATGGAGGCCATATTATGTAAAAGTGTGCCACACTTATAAAGAAATGAAATACATATTGTGGCAGATCACTATTATAATTATAACAGTGTCACAAATCTCTTATAATTTATTTACTATATTGACACTCTACTGCCTATAGTTGTTTGCAATATAATATGCAGAACTTAAAGGCAGTGGAATTTCTGTTATATTCTCAATGGTCAAATTAATGTAAAAATAATTATCAAGTGGTTTACTATAATCCATAATAAACCTAATGTTTGTTTACAATTAAAGGTATAATAGACCTAATCTTCATATTTGAAATACTATATACCGGTATATACATACAGTTTATGTGAACATAAAATTAAAAAATAAATGTGTATTAACTGTTTTATGCATTTGTTTAGAAATAGTACATGCTGTGTATGGAAGGGAATCTCCCCCAGGACACATGCATGCTGCTAAATGACATTGCTATGTTATTTACTTACATATGCGTTCTGCAACATTGCAACTGCATTTTAGTTTTTTACATTTGCCTTACAAGAAATTCATCTTTAATGCTTCTTAATGCTAAGAAACCAGTCCTTTCATGAATATCGGTTATTCTTGCATGTAATTGACAAGTGCGTTCAACCTTTTTGTTTGCTTACTGCAATATTGAAATGTATACTCATGCTATTAGTAACTGTATTCTATGTTTTCTTACGCATATTTGACTTTGTTGCTACTGAATGTAACAAGCTATTAACAAAGTTGATACTTGTGAATATTCCGAAATTTTCATAACTTGATTGTTACTGCTTTTTATGCCCCCGAAGGGAAGCATATAGTTTTTGAACCGTCTGTCGGTCTGTCAGTCCGTCCGCAATTTTCGTGTCCGGTCCATATCTTTGTCATCGATGGATGGATTTTCAAATAACTTGGCATGAATGTGTACCACAGTAAGACGACGTGCAGTGCGCAAGACCCAGGTCCGTAGCTCAAAGGTCAAGGTCACACTTAGACGTTAAAGGATAGTGCATTGATGGGCGTGTCCGGTCCATATCTTTGTCATCGATGGATGGATTTTCAAATAACTTGGCATGAATGTGTACCACAGTAAGACGACGTGCAGTGCGCAAGACCCAGGTCTGTAGCTCAAAGGTCAAGGTCACACTTAGACGTTAAAGGGTAGTGCATTGATGGGCGTGTCCGGTCCATATCTTTGTCATCGATGGATGGATTTTCAAATAACTTGGCATGAATGTGTACCACAGTAAGACGACGTGCAGTGCGCAAGACCCAGGTCCGTAGCTCAAAGGTCAAGGTCACACTTAGACGTTAAAGGATAGTGCATTGATGGGCGTGTCCGGTCCATATCTTTGTCATCGATGGATGGATTTTCAAATAACTTGGCATGAATTTGTACCACAGTAAGACGACGTGCAGTGCACAAGACCCAGGTCCGTAGCTCAAAGGTCAAGGTCACACTTAGACGTTAAAGGATAGTGCATTGATGGGCGTGTCCGGTCCATATCTTTGTCATCGATGGATGGATTTTCAAATAACTTGGCATGAATGTGTACCACAGTAAGACGACGTGCAGTGCGCAAGACCCAGGTCCGTAGCTCAAAGGTCAAGGTCACACTTAGACGTTAAAGATCATTTTTCATGATAGTGCATTGATGGACATGTCCGGTCCATATCTTTGTCATTCATGCATGGATTTTAAAATAACTATGCATGAATGTGTGACACAGTAAGACGATGTGTCGCGCGCAAGACCCAGCTCCGTAGGTCAAAGGTCCTAAACTCTTAACATCGGCCATAACTATTCATTCAAAGTGCCATCGGGGGCATGTGTCATCCTACGGAGACAGCTCTTGTTGGATTTAACATTAGTGATGTTTGCAACCACTTGGTTCTTGTTTATATTACAGTTTCCGGGCAAAAATAATATACTAAAACACATGGCTTTAATAAATATTTAAACTTGCAGTACAACAAAAATTTAAGCACGGTAGTGCATTACAACATTACAGGGAACCAACAAAAAGCAAAAAATTTAGCACAAATTAGTATACACGGGAGACCACTTTCGGCAGCAAATTCATGTGTTCGGTAGTTTCCGTGGGTTAAACGGTGAGAGAGTCTAAACTTACCCGTGTACATGTGTTGTTTTCGGTGTAAATAATACTAGTGTTATCGGCAATGAAAATATTTCTATTCCTGGCAAGTTCTTAACAGTATTGTCACAATCAAATTGTATGCTTTTTGAATAGAGAGCCAGCTGAAATTCTCTACCTAAATACTGTAGACGTCTTCAACAGAAATTGAATGTGTGTGTGTGTGTGTGCAGATCGTATTCCACTTTTCTTTGTTGTAGCGATGACCGCTTCTGTGCTCAAGGGCGTAGGAGCTGGGGCGGCAGGGGTGGCACCGCCGCCCCAATAATTCCAGGAGCGGCGAAATGCAGAACTCGTAGTTTTTTGAAAATGAGAATAATACAGCGGTATTACCTTGTCAATTTGTCATGAAGTGCATCGGCGGCTGATATGTACACAGAATCTTGTACCGCTGACACTTTGCTAGATCACCATATACATTAATTAATGAAAGTCAGTCGTATTTAATTGCATGCTGCCGAGTAAAACACAAACGCAAATCGGCATCTTTAGATGTCTTTTCATAAAATATATAAAACTAAATATTTTGGACACTTTAACAATTTGTTTGAAATATCAAAGAAACCAGTCATAATGAATCTACGCATCAAATGTAGAAAATTCCTCATTGATTTTACAGATCTAGTTACATTAACAAGTATTACAGCTTCAATATAAAAATGGAAAAGCCCAATTAGCCACACAATTTTGCATTTCCAAAGCGATCATTCGGTAAAAAGAACCCTGAACTCTGTTTATTCACAACCCTCAATTGTTTCAGCATATTTCCATGGATTCACTATGATGAGTCTTCTGCTCGATCCCCTACTTAGACAGTATTGGTTCTACCCTGGCAATACATTGTCCGTATCTAACATAAAACTGCCATTTCAGTGTTCGAACACAGTAAACTGTAAATAGGGGTGAAAACTCGAACAGAAACGAGTATGTTCAACAGCTACTGAGCAGTCCAAGAAGTCGCCAGATTGCACTATTTATTCTAGTTATATGCAAAATTTTTACAGGACCAACCTTGACCATGTTAATGGGAGGGAGATGGGAGGGGTACCCCACTCCCAAACCCACCCACCCACCTCCGCCGCCCCAATGCTCAAATCGTCCCTACGCCCCTGGTGCTGTATCGTTGTCATCTCTGGTTACTGTTACTCTTATTGTGCTTATTCTCTGTTGCTTTAAACAAAAATGTTTTCTAGTATTTTGACTTAATTCTAATTTGAGGGAAGTTGTTCAATTTACATTAATCAAATCTCCCTGAATCTGTTATGTATTTACTGAGAAGCTTTGACCAGTACGGTTTTTTGGAGGCAAATTCGTTGGATACTTTTTTACTAAAACACCATTCATGGTTCACTGATTTTATGGAAACTGCCGAAAATTCTGGTTCCCAGATTTCTACGAATTTCATATTTCAAATGTTAAAGTCGCATTTGATTAACTTCGTGCTGCTTAGTGCTTACTTAGGACTGTTTTCGCCTTGCATAAATTTCTATCATTGTAATATCTAGAATCCGCAAATTTAAAGTAGGGACCTACATAGATAAGGTCTACAACAGGGACCTATGTATCAAAAACAAAAAACAACGGGCAACAACTAAATGTTAACATGCATGTGTTAGTTTTATATAATGGAGGAACGATTTAATCAATTTCAGAAAGTAAAACGTACAAAACACTTAGAACTTGTTCACATAAACATTTTAATGTGCCACAGAATGGATGCATATGCCATTTACACGCAAGAATATGCGTTTTACATAATGCAGTGATGAAATATGCAAGGTATGTGCCACTAACAGATGGAAGGTAACACAAAGACGCATGGATGTTGCATTTAGTTTAAAACGAATAACACAAGGAAACATGCATTTCGTGGGCTGAGCGCGAAACTATTGTAACTGTATATGAATAAAGAACAAGATACAATAGTTTCGCGCTCAGCCCTAGATTTGTCATTTAGCAGCATGCATGTCCTGGTGGAGATTCCCTAAAATGCAGCTGCAATGTTTCAGAACGCAAATATAAGTAAATAACATAGCAATGTCATTTAGCAGCATGCATGTCCTGGCGGAGATTCCCTTCCATAGCTGTGTACGTGTATAGCTGAACACATTATAAATGTGTACTACCACTAAAACAAGAGCTGTCTGAGGACAGCAACGCTCGACTATTCAACAGCCTTGTTGATTGAATGAATACGAGTCAAAAAAAGGACATAATTTAGTAAAAAAGCAAAATAGGGTTATGGAACCTGCATAGTGCTTATCAGCTCATGACAGTGGACAAGTGTGTGAAGTTTCAATCCATTCCCATTAGTGGGTACTAAGATACCAGCTTACATTATAGGAATTTAACCAAAAACTCCTAAGTCAAAAAAGGGGCATAATTTTGTAAAATGCGAAGTTGAGTTATTGACCCTTTGCATTTCAAGTCAGATCATGACAGTGAGCAAGTGTGTGAAGTTTCAATCCATTCCAGTTAGTGAGTACTGAGATACCAGCTTACATACAAAACCTTAACGAAAAATTCTAAGTCGAAAAACAGGCATAATTTTGTAAAAAAGCAAAATAGAGTTATGGAACCTGTGCAATGTAAGTCAGTTTATCACAGTGAATAAGTGTGTGAAGTTTCAATCCATTCCCACAAGTGGTTGCTGAGATACCAGCTTACATACAAAAACTTAACCAAATCGGGACGCAGACGCCGACGCCGACGCCGACACATGGGCGAGTCCAATAGCTCTACTATTCTATGAATAGTCGAGCTAAAAATGGAAGTTTTTTTAAACAATCAGCTGTTACTGTATAACATTTAATTATGAAGGTAGCTCTATATACATAATAGTATTCAGTAAAGTTAAATATATTTTCTGGGGAATTTCTACATTTGAAGTGAATATATAAAATATATTTTAGTGAAAGATTTTCTAGTTTTAGATATATATCTTCTAAAAAAAAGATGTCAGGCTACAGAGACTGCAAACAGCTGTATTCAACAGTAATGTACCACCAACCTAAGTTATGATATAAATCATAATTTCCATTGTGGTATTTTATGGTTGTATTTGTGCCCCCCCCCCCCCCCCCACTTCCCATGAGTGGTGGGGGCATATCGATTTGCTCTTGTTCGTCCGTGCGTAAACTTTTGCTTGTGACCACTCTAGAGGTCACATTTTTCATGGGATCTAGAGTTCATACTTTTCAATGGATCTTCATGAAAGTTAGTCAGAATGTTCACCTTGATGATATCTAGGTAAAGTTTGAAACTGGGTCACATGCCATCAAAAACTAGGTCAGTAGGTCAAATATAAAAAAACCTTGTGACCTCTCTAAAGGCCATATTTTTCATGGGATCTGTATGAAAGTTGGTCTGAATGTTCATCTTGATGATATCTAGGTCAAGTTTGAAACTGGGTTACATGCGGTCCAAAACTAGGTTAGTAGGACTAAAAATAGAAAAACCTTGTGACCTCTCTAGAGGCCATACCTTTCAATAGACTCCATGAAATTAGTCAGACTGTTCACCTTGATGATATCTAGATCAAGTTGGAAACTGGGTCACGTGCCTTCAAAATCTAGGTCAGTAGGTCAAATAATAAAAAAACCTTGTGACCTCTCTAGAGGCCATATCTTTCATTGGATCTGCATGAAAGTTGGTCTGAATGTTCATCTTGTTTATCCCCCCGCCAAAGGCGAAGGGGGATATTAGAAATGCTCTCTGTCCATCCGTCCATCCGCAACGATCTTTGCCCGGAGCGAAACTCCAAAAGTACTGGAGGGATTTTCTTCAAACTTCATACACTGATAGAACACATTGGGAGAAAGTGCAGTGTGCAAGAACAATAACTCTACCTTGCCTATTTTTTTAGTTATTCCCCTTTATCATATTTTCTTAAAAAAATTTGTCCGGAGAATATATTCTTTATGCATAGAGGGATTTTGATATATCTTGGCACAAATATTTACCACCATAAGGCGGAGTGTCATGTGCAAAACCAGGTCCCTAGGTCTAAAGTCAAGGTCACACTTAGAGGTCAAAGGATACAAGAATGAAAACCTTGTCTGGAGCATTTCTTCTTCATGCATAGAGGGATTTTGATATAACTTGGCACAAATGTTCACCACCACGAGACGAAGTGTCAGCGAAAGATCCAAGTCCCTAGGTCTAAGGTCAAGGTCACGCTTAGAGGCCAAAGGTCAGATACAAGAATGACTTTGTCCGAAGCATTTCTTCTTCATGCATGGAGGGATTTTGATGTAACTTGGCACAATTAAACACCATCATGAGACGAAGTGTCATGGTCAGTTCCCTTCTTTAGAATTAATTCCCTTTGTTGTTACTTTAAATAGCTTTTATTGTAACGTTTTCATTACTAGTTGTAGGGAAAAATCGAGACCACTTTTCTATAGTACAACATGCATGCTACATCCAATTTTGAGGTGTATTTTGACCAATCTCTACCTGGTAAAGATTTTTTGTGTGGACTTACAATTTTTTTAAATTTTTTTTTAAGATTAACTTTCCTAAGCTGTTACTATAAATAACTTATATTGTAACATTTTTATAATTGACCAGAGGGAAAAAACAAGACCACTTTTCTGTATGCATGGTACAACATAGATGTTACTTTCCAATTTTAGGTGTATTTTAAGGTATCTTTACCAGGTAAGGAGTTTTTTTGTGGACTTAGAAAAACAAAAGACTTACAATGATTACTAAACAACCACAAAATTAAAATTCCATTTGCAAATACAGGTGCTAGAGTAAAGAAATTTGCTGTGATGGGCGTATATTGTGACATTCTGGCACTCTTGTTCCCTGTTAGTTTTCCATTCCTTCTTTTTACAGTAGCCATATAGAAAAACATCATAGCTATTATAATGTAACTGTTCATGAAAATTAATAAAATTTAGCAGTAAACCACCTCACCACTGACTTATTCTTTCTTCCATATCTTTAAAACCCCTGATGCGGACCACAGCTAAACGGTTCTTCAATGCTTTCCCCAAAATTAGTACTTTCAGACACTAACTTGCCAGGAACTTTAGCCTTCAATTATAATATGCCCGGCAGGGGGATTAGCCATGTCTAACATGGCTCTTGTTGATATCTAGGTCAAGTTTGAAACTGGGTCAACTGCGGTCAAAAACTAGGTGAATAGGTCTAAAAATAGAAAAACCTTTTGACCTCTCTAGAGGCCATATTTTTCAATGGATCTTCATGAAAATTGGTCTGAATGTTCACGTTGATGATATCTAGGTAAAGTTCGAAACTAGGTCATGTGCATTTAAAAACTAGGTCAGTAGGTATAAAAATAGAAAAACTTTGTGACCTCTCTAGAGGCCACATTTTTCATGAGATCTTCATGAAAAGTGGTGAGAATGTTCACCTTGATGATATCTAGGTCAAGTTCAAAACTGGGTCACGTGCCTTCAAAAACTAGGTCATTAGGTCAAATAATAGAAAACCCTTGTGACCTCTCTAGAGGCCATATTTTTCAATGGATCTTCATGAAAATTGGTCAGAATCTTTATCTTGATGATATCTAGATCAGGTTCAAAAACTGGGTCACATGAGCTGAAAATGTAGGTCAGTGTGTCAAATAATAGAAAAAACGACATCATACTCAGTTCAAAACTGTGTGAGCGATTCAGGACCATCATGGTCCTCTTGTTTATGCATTGTGGTATTTTATGAATGTTTTCTGTGTATTAATTGTGGTATTTTATGATTGTTTTCTATGCATTAAAGTCCAAAAATCCAGATCATGTAATAGATGCTTATACATGAAAGAGATTATTGACATCAGGGCTTGTTTCCTCCAGACAATGCAGAAAGTATGATGCTTTGATATTTAAACAACTATCATGTAAATCTATTTTAATGAACAACTTGAAATACAATATTAAGTCTCTTGAGAAGCAGTCAGATTTATTTCTTGTGGACAGCATAATGTATTCTGTAATCTGTAACTACTTGAAGAATAGCTATTCTTGGCATCTTGGCATCAAACCTTTGGAGCAAACCTTGACATGATTAAGCAGTATATCTTAGTCAGATACCTCTTAATGTAGCTTCTTTAGGAATTTTTAAAATTTTGAGAGGAAGTTACCATCAAGCTATCTCTCTATAACTGGATTGAGACTTCTTTAAAGGATCCTTACCATCAAATATACTTACATAACACATTTACCGTGATTCTATTTATGGTCCTTCTTTGATAAAGAAACTTTGGTTGAAGTTCTGCATGTAAGTTGTCATCAATGCCATTATAAAATGTTTATTCTAACACTTTTAGGATTTTCTTTTGTATAAACAAAGAAGGATTTTACCATGTATTGCCTTGTCGATTAAAACATGTTTCGCAAAATGACTTACCTTTGGCCATTCAATTCCACCTAAAAAAAGATTCACGATTAGTATCCTTTCTTGGTGTACTTTGAACATGTTAGAATGGAAATAGATTTTAGTTTTGCGTGCTTTGTTGGCAAGTAAAACACTTCTTTTTTGTGCAGATGCATCGTAATTAATCACTCAGGCCAAAAATCTATTTCCCAATTTGAACATGTTTTATTGAAAGTTGGTCAGTATGACACCGTACTTTGATACTTTCAGTGTTAGTTGTAGAGGTGGTTCAGTATAATACGCCACTTAAATTAACACTTCAGGTGTTATGGTGTTTATTCTACAGGTTGATCGGGTATAATATACAGCAATTTAACCCTTATGATGCTTATAAAACAGCACTTTAACACTTTAGGGGATTCGGTGTTAATTCTGTAGATTATTTATACAAAGGTCAAAGACTTCTGGACTAAATTATGAGCAGAAAGTTTTTGCATTTTTCACAGTATTTTCTGATATGGCAATGACACAATTAAAAGGTTGGTGAAATTAGTTGTTAAAATTGCAAGGAACTGTTGCTAGTCATCTGGCCCCCACCTTACATTATTGGACAAAGATATTTTACACGATTTTGTATAAAACTGTATGCAGAATGGCAAAGACTTTTGCAATACTGGCCTATATATGTTATTATTGCAGTTTTGTCTTCTACCTGAATCAGTGAGGAACTAGAATCAGTGTATTTTATTAATGCACATTCCTTGAACCAGGAGTGTGACAGAATCATAGTTGTGTAATCACAGAATGTCGTATTGCATCCTGAATGAGAACATGGCAATGATTTAAATAGATATGAATTTCTTATTATTTTTTTTCCTGAAATTTCTCAATTTTTCAGCCAACAAAATATGTAGTTTTAACTCCTGCTGTATATAAATAAATATACAGTGAAATTACCTGCATTATGCTAAGTTGAAATACAGGATATTGTTCTTGTATATTTTTCTAGGGAAAAATAGTGCTTTACTATCATTTGTTTTTTTTTATGTAGATTCGAATTAATCTTGATTTTATGCAAGAACTGAGAAGATTGCATCTTGCCTGATGTATCCAATTTAACCACTAAGGATGTCACCACAGCCTAAGTGCTGCTTTCAAATGGCTTCGAGACTTTATGATGCCCTTACGAAAAACCTTCCCTATTGTCAGTGTATGGTCAGTTTATGCCCAGTGTGTTTCCAGTGAATAATACTCTAAAATCCAGTTACTTGCCAGCCTATTACCAGAGCTGACAATAAACTGACCAAGTGTGTTGCCACTGAATAACCATCATGTGTCCATGTACTTGTCAGCTAATTTCCAGATCTGAAAACCAGCTGTACAATTTAACTTCAAGTCTGCTGTCAGTTTATATACAGTTTGTTGTCAGTGATGTTTGTAATGACACTTTAACAAAATTTCATTGATTTTTCATATAAAATTATTTAAAGGAGCTAAATTATATAGAGGTATCTGGAAATAAAACGCTGACAACAAACTTGCAACAAACTGGTATGCAGAGTCAATCTGGCAACACACTGGATACACAACTGACAACAAGCGGCTTTTTGGACTTTCCAGTCTGTTGTCCTTGTATTGTCAGTGCACAGCCAGTCAACTGGAAATATTTTTCTGACAACACACTGGCATATTGCCAGTGTGTTGTCATTGTATTGTCAGTGTAAAGTCAGTCACAACATGCCAGGCTCTCTTACATGGACAAGAGAAACACTTTAGCAAACTGGAATCATTATTTAAAGTTTTAACTAAATTCCTTCATGCAGTACAAAGTTATGAGCACTTAAACATTAGTGTGGCAGATGGACTAGTTTTGTTTGTTTATTTTGGGTTTAACGTTGTTTTTCAACAGTATTTCAGTAATGTAACAGGGGGCAGTTAACCTAACCAGTGTTCCTGGATTCTGTACCAGTACAAACCTGTTCCCCACAAGTAACTGCCAACTTCCCCACATGAATCAGGGGTGGAGGACTAATGATTTCAAACACAATGTCGTTTATCAAATAATCACGGAGAACATAGGCCCCGTCTGAAGATCGAACTCGCGACCCCATGATCCGTAGATCGACGCTCTACCTACTGAGCTAAAGATGGACTAGTATCCCAATATATCGCTTGCTTACTCAGTGTTACTAATCTTATTTATTTCCCCCTAGGAAAATTGTCTTTATTACCATTGTATTGTCATAGCATTGTCAGTGTATGGGAAGTTTGTTTCCAGTTTAGTGTCAGTATATATTTTTTTCTATTTATCTTTATTAATGTTTAATATGAATTTTAATGTGACTTAAATCCTTCATTTGCTTGTGACTAAATTTTAATACCAATTAAGATTTGCAATATTTCAATTATCAATAATATAATATTGAAACCAAAGGAGATTATGGTAAATTTGCAAGTTTAATTTTACAGGGTAGCGAAAATACATGACTTTTAAATTTTCTGTATCTGTTTAGCACAAATACTTGTTGTGGACAGAATCTGTGTTACAATGAAAATAAACAACTGTAAAATGATGAAAAAGTACCTTTACAATGTGCCCATCAATGCTGGAAAGCTATTGAAAACTGAAAATAATTTTGGAGGGAAAAATGCAAAACTCGGCCATTTTGATAAGGTGTCTTGTAATATTTGTTTTGCTGTGAAAATTGCTAAGATGGGTAAATTGCCAGTGTGTAGCCAGTGCATTGCCATAATCTGCCCTCAGAGTAAATTTATATCCACTGTACTGTCAGACAGACAGAAAATCCACACAATATTGTCACTTATGTAATTTCTATCTCGACTATTCAAAGAATAGCCGAATAGCCGAGTTATTGGACATGCCCGTATGTTGTTTTTTTTAGAAAATTTTGGCCTTTTTTCGACTTAGAAGGTTAACGTTTTGTATGTAAGCTAGTATCTCAGTACTCACTTATGGGAATGGATTAAAACTAATTACACGCTTGTTCAGTGTCATGATCTGACATGCACTAAGCAGGTCCCATAACTTTTTATTTTTCAAAATTATGCCCCTTTTTCCACATAGCATTTTTTGCTTAAGTTTTTGTATGTAAGCTGGTATCTCAGTACTCACTAATGGAAATGGATTGAAACTTCACACACTTGTCCACTGCCATAAGCTGATATGCACTGTGCAGGTTCCATAATCCTGTTTTGCAGTTTTACAAGATTATTCCCCTTTTCCAACTTTTGTCTTCCTTCAATTGAAAAGGCTGTTGAGGCATTGCTGTCCTCCAACAGCTCTTGTTTACAATTCCAGTGTGTTGCCATATCAATCTGATTATAGAAATTATGTTTTTTATTTCCAGTTCCTTGCCATTTTCCTGCCAGATTTCTTCCAGACACTGGAAACAAACTGACAATATTGTCAGTGTGTTTACATGCTGATTGTTATGAGCCAGTTTATTGCCATATAGTTTGCAGGTTATTCCCAGAAACTGGAAATAATATGGAAATAGTGTCCATGTTATTTTCAGATAGACTTTTTTTCTTGGAAGTTTGTTCCCCTGTAGGAGTCAGATTATTTCCAGTTACCTTTTTTTTTGACAGACTGTTACCAGATCATTGACAGTTACCTTGCAGCTTAATGCCAGCTTGTTTCCATATTTCATTTTCGTAAGGGTGATCTACTGGCTGTGCCATATTTAACCTTTCTTGTCAAACTTATTGAAGATGTTTTTTGTTTTCTTTTCTGTGTAAGATGTGATTTTATCAAGTCAGCTTAGAAAGTAGTATTCTCATCAGTGACTTGCAGAATGTACAACCCAGGTCACTGGGTCCTAGGTCAAAGTTACATTTCTTCATGTATCATATAGCATCTGGTGGTATTAATCACCTTTATCAATGGCTTTAGTATATTTTGATAATACATAAGTAACTATTTTCCATGTGGAAGTGTAATTATTTATTCTGTTTGTTAGTACCTCCTTATTCCCAACTGAACACTGTTGCCAATATTTACTAATGAATAACCTATTCGGCTAGGCATGACCAGTGAAGCAAACTACATCAGATATTGTACTTGACTGGTCTTACTGGAAATGACAGTGCGACATTTGTTGATTGACATTTTTGCTGTTGGTCACCATGAATACTCAAGAAGTAGACATGGTTATATAAGTCTACTGGCAGTTGTTTTTCTTTGGTGCAATCCGGGGTAGTCACTATTGGAGAATAGATAATTTTCAGAAAGCAGTAGGTAGTGAAATTTCACTGATGTTACTATGCAACATCAGTGAAAGAGCATGTGTCAAATTATTCTAGAAATTTATCATAGTGAATTTTGTTTGTGTTTACAGATGGTATCTTAGATCTTACAAATAATACTATTATTTTACTGATATTTCAGTGATATTGCTCAAATGTATTGTAACAGGTTTGAATAAATGGAATTGAAAACTAAGTGAAATTCTTTTTATGTTAGAATAGATTTATTTTACTGTAGTATCAGTTGAAATTTTAAGCAAAAATAAATGAAGGTCATTGCTGGGATTGAGCTTGATGTGCCCTGATGGTCAGGCTCCGCTCAGGGCACAACAAGCTCAATACTCACATGTACAAGAAATACAGACTGACATCATCGCCAACTTGTCCATGTGGTGAAGAAGATCAGACTGCGGAGCATATACTTCAGAGATGTAAAAGGCATGACCAGGAGCGAGCTGCGATTTGGCTGATAGATACCGCAATCCGCCAGAAACTGTATGGAGACATTGAGGATCTGAGGCAAACCACAAGTTTCATCGAGGCTACTGATCTGACAGTGTAGACGCAAATGACAAGAAGAAGAAGATTGCTGGGATTATTTTGTGTTGTGTTGGGCTCACCTCTGCAAAATGGT
Source organism: Mercenaria mercenaria (assembly GCF_021730395.1). Classification (NCBI taxonomy): domain Eukaryota; kingdom Metazoa; phylum Mollusca; class Bivalvia; order Venerida; family Veneridae; genus Mercenaria; species Mercenaria mercenaria. The sequence continues at coordinate 14,337,485 of NC_069361.1, read as the reverse complement.
ATTATAATAGGACTTTCACTATGAAAACCATCTAAAACTTTGAACATCAGGAAGTGCATGACTTCAAGCTTCTTTCATTTCAAATATGAACCTAGTGACAAAACATAATGAAATACAGAAGGCCATCGGTTTTGTTAATGAAATGTGACCAGTAGGAATGGGTCTTTCAAAAGCAGATATATTCTTCTGTAGTCTGTACCATCATTAATGAACACAAAGTGTTCAATGACACAGAAAGGAACAAATGAATAAGATAGAAAGGAACAATGTGGCTTCCATTTATGACATATGTCATACATCGATAACCAGCAGAGCCGCATTCTAGCTTCTATGCACTTAGTAAATCTATTTTAACTGTAGCAATCTAGGTTACACAAGTACTCAGTTTAAAGACATGATTAATTTGTTCATGAATTATTGTTAGAAATTAATTAAAATTACAGTATTTGCAAAATCCTTTGCCACTTGTCTAATAAATAGTCTTGTAAAATAAAAGTCTGGAAAAAAAATTGGTTTGCATAAATCATAAATAGTTAAAAAATTACTCTCGATGAAGAAAGGAAACTTAGTTAAAGGGCAAGGAAAGCCTGACTTTAAGTTAACTTTATTTGAAAGCCACCATCAAGCCTTTCATAACGCTGAAAGAATTTTTAAAATCGGACCACTATTGAAAAAGATATGGCAATTTGAAATTTAAGAAAATGGCTGATCATGAAGGCAGCCATTTTAGTGTGTTTATGACATCATTTACACACTGCTGAATTCTTTATTTAGCAAATAACCTTTTAAATAGATTATTTCCATATGTTTCTTGAGTGTAGGATGTAAAATGTGGACATTTCTTTAATTATAGCTAGAAAAAGAAGAGAAATTATTTTACAGAAATAAGTAAATTCAGTCTAAATATGTATCTAGAAATTTAATAATTCCTCCATTTTGTTTTTTGTTGCCATGGAAACAAAATGGCCGCTATTTTTATCAAATATTTAAATGCTCATAACTTTCTTATTTCATACATGCCATAATTTTTCCGGACCTTTCCGGGATTCTGAGTTAAAATTTCCGGGATTTTTACCCTTTGTCCGGGACATACACCGTGACATTAGTATTCGTCTGTTTCATGCACAAATATCATAAAATTATATGCAGTTTCCGGAGATAAACATTGTTCCCTCGCTTAGGAATAATTTGTTGCAAATGTCGTCTAGCTTTCTAAGGGAGGTAAATAGGGTAATTTACGTCTATAGTTCGGCACGTGAATTGGTTGCGTTTCCGAGGTGAACTGAACTAGACTTGCTATATACGAAGAATTAACCTGGTCATCGTGATTTAGAATCCAGTTTATTTGGTATCTTTTTAAAGCTTAAAAGTTTACCTAATCATTGATAAAATGGAATCCTCAAAGGAATAAAATAAATAAATCTTGTAGATAAAATCGATATAAAATATTTCGGGTTGGGTCAATTTTCAAGGATCGGCCTGCAAAGGCATTCAATAATCAAAAGTTTAATTTAGAATATGTGTGACAATCAATCTACATTTTAAAAGATCACAACCTTTTAAAATAATTATCGTTTAATTGACCGTTTTCAACCATTTCTTCCAATCAAGGCTACATGTAGCTTCACCGCCCACGTGCTAAAAACAACGAGATTTTCGGCTATTGTTCCTAATATTAAATTATCATAAAACTGTTATTGATTGCATAATTTTGGCAACTCATAATCAGGGTCATCAAAATAGCTGACTGTAAATTAATCTGGGTCATCAAAAGATCGCGGTGGCAATATGAGTGGTGATCGGAGCTAGCTCAATCAACATGTGTCCCGCTCGAGGGCATGAAACTGATTTTCGGATAATTAGGAATAAACAATGTGACACCGGTGACTGTTTATTGTGTTTTATTCATGTAAAATTCAACAATCTATAGGCAAGAAAAGCTAGTTTTTTGGGGGTTATTTTTGTTTTTCTGTACTTTTAATTTTCCGGGACATTTTAACACTGTCCGGGACACCGGGACGAGCATGTGATTTCCGGGACAATCCCGGACAATCCGGGACGTATGGCATGTATGCTTATTTTTAAGTTGACATTGAAAATTTTTCACTTCTTTAAATGATTAAAAAAATCCTAGAAGACAGACTTAACATGAGAACAACGTTGCCTTCCCCTTTAAACCTAAATGAAGTTTTTGAGGAATTTTTTATCATTAGGTATTGATAACAGTCTGAATGTTTTAATACTCGTTCATATAAAACACTATACTGAATGTTTTCCTGGAGCTTGTAAACTTGTTCCCGTTTCAAAGTGGACCCTTAATGACACTCGTCAATTTCCGTATGATAACAGACTCTCCTTAAGAAATTCAGCATTCTTCGAATGTAAATGTAACTGAACGCACACACGTGTGTGTAAAAGCGAAGAATGCCGAAATCTTTTGCGGAGAATTTGTAAAATGCACATTGTTATTACAGGTGCAATACCTTAAGTCTTTATTTACACATTTTCCGTAAAATAGAATGCTTCAAGTGCTTGTTTCATAAAAGAAAGATTGTCATTTTCTAGTATTTTATTTTGACTATTATGAGGGAAGTGTTGCATTAATTCTTAGGATTCTCTTCTAAAATAATGTAATTATATATTTTGATTTGATGTTTTATATATAGAACAACATTTGAATAGTACACCTTGATACAAAGGTAACTGGCCTCCTTTTAGACTTACAAAGTCTGTTGAGATCAAGTTATCTGTATTAAAGTTTATTCTTTCTTCATACTGACACTAATATTTTCTAAGAAAACCATTTTCTCTTTGGGCTCATCTCAACATCGCATTTGTCCAGTCGTTAGAGTCAGAGGTTAGAGATATTGTAATTTTATTCAGAAAGTGCTATCAAAGAGGATTGATTTTATGGCCAAGTGCTTTACATTGATGACTGTAACGACTGATGCCAGTCTAGCCTCCTTTCAATAGGAAGCTTTAAGCTATTACCTGGATGTGCTTGATTTATCTGACAGGCAGAAACAAGAATCATCCATTTATCTAAAATGCTCACACATTGCTTGTTTTTCTGATCTGATCTGTTCAAAAGCATTCAGACACTATCTTTCTGATTGTTGTTGAGTTCAAGACATTCTGAACTTGTTCACCATTTTGTAGAACAAGCAAACAAAGAAATTTATGTTCATAAGTGCTTGATTGAACAGGTTGATAGATAAAACATTGAACAATGTTCTTTTGTGAGGTACAAGAAAAGAAAAGATCTTTAAAATAATCTTGTACCTTTTCCTAGGATTCATAAAATACAAATTGGTAATATTTTGTTGTGCTCATTAATTTTTTTTACCCTTTTCTGTTCTTATTAAATTCATTTTTTGATTGCTTGCATTTCATTTCATTGTTTTAGGTTATTTTCATCTCTGCATTGCTAGCATAAAAGAAACACCTTTCTAAAAATCTTTTTGGAATGATGCTTTATGAGGACTGTGTGTAGATACTTCGAAAGTTTTACTAGTACTATGGATATGGAGCATTTATGTATGCACAGTGATCTTACAATACATAATAAGGTACAAAATAAGACTGGTTTCTGCTGTCAACTGTTTTGTAAACTGTGTCATACTCTCAGCTGCCAACTGTCCTGTGGACTATATCATTGTCTCTGCTGTCAACTAACTGTAAGTTATGTCAGTGTCTTTGCTCTCAGCTGTGCTATGTCATTGCCTCTGTTGTCAACTTATGCTGTAAGCTATGTCATTGTTTGTGCTGTCAGCTATATTGTCAACTATACCATTGTCTCTGCTGTCAACTATACCAAAGCTATATCATTTACTTTGCAGTCATCTATACCAAAACTATGTCATTGCCTCTGCTGTCAGCTATACCAAAACTGTCATTGCCTCTGCTGTCACTGTACCAAAACTATGCCATAGTCTCTGCTGTCAACTATACCAAAACTGTGTCATTGTCTCAGCTGTCAGCTATACCAAAACTATGTCATTGCCTCTGCTGTCAGCTATACCAAAACTATGTCATTGCCTCTGCTGCCAGCTATACTAAAACTATGTCATAGTCTCTGCTGTCAACTATACCAAAACTATATCATTTCCTTTGCAGTCAACTGTACCAAAACTATGTCATTGCCTCTGCTGTCTGCTATACCAAAACTATGCCATAGTCTCTGCTGCCAACTATACCAAAGCTATATCATTTCCTTTGCAGTCAACTAAACCAAAACTGTTGTCATTGCCTCTGCTGTCACTATACCAGAACTATGCCATAGTCTCTGCTGTCAACTATACCAAAACTATGTCATTGCCTCTGCTGTCAGCTATACCAAAACTATGTCATAGTCTCTGCTGTCAACTATACCAAAACTATATCATTTCCTTTGCAGTCAACTATACCAAAACTGTGTCATTGCCTCTGCTGTCTGCTATACCAAAACTATGTCATAGTCTCTGCTGTCAACTATACCAAAACTATATCATTTCCTTTGCAGTCAACTATACCAAAACTATGTCATTGCCTCTGCTGTCAGCTATACCAAAACTATGTCATTGCCTCTGCTGTCACTATACCAAAACTATGCCATAGTCTCTGCTGTAAACTATACCAAAACTATGTCATTGCCTTTGCTGTCAGTTATACCAAAAACTGTGTCATTGTCACAGCTGTCAACTATACCAAAACTATGTCATAGTCTCTGCTGTTCACTATACCAAAACTATGTCATTGCCTCTGCTGTCAGCTATACCAAAACTATGTCATTGTCTCAGCTGTCAACTATACCAAAACTATGTCATTTCCTCTGCTGTCAGCTATGCCAAAACTACCGTAGATACCCATGTATAATGCGCAGTTTTTTTACCCCCGGGACCACCCGCGAATCGTGGGTGCGCATAATATACAGGTATAGACAATTTTCTAACTTCAAAACAAGTCTGTTACCGATGTCCGCCATTTTTGTAAAGGGAAACTACTCCCCGCGCTTACTGTCACCGCTAAAATCTAAGATTGCCGTTACGTTCCATAAAAGATCGATGGTTTATTTTTCTTTCAAACAAAATTAATTTCATATAAATTTAAAAGTATTTTGATGAAAGAAATGTTTATAAATCACAAAAATTATGATACTAATTAAAGATTGAGAATTATCTTTAACCGAGATCAAACTGTGAACAACATAATTGACACGAGGTGACACGTTAATTGCCGGTAATTATTGGCTATTTGTTTGTGACAAAAAGACTTTCATACCTTTTGTTATTGGTTTGAATTGAGAATCTCATGTCATTTTGAAAAATACCATTACAAAATATTAAATCAGCTGCTGTTTATTTATTCAAAATAGTTAATTAAAAAGGTAAAACAACAAATAAAACAATATTTTATTGGTTTTATTTTCGAGAAAACAAAAATCGATAGTACCGTGAGACCGATACTGCTCTCCACCGCGGAGATAAAATTTATTACCAGTGTCGATGTAAACTCTACTTTTGTTTTCCATCCACCTCAAAATTGACCAAAAATGTTTTTTTTCCCAGGATTTCGGGCCAAAATCGGGGATGCGCATTATACACGGGTGCGCATTATACATGGGTATCTACGGTATGTCATTGTCTCAGCTGTCAACTATACCAGAACTATGTCATTGCCTCTGCTGTCAGCTATACCAAAACTATGTCATAGTCTCTGCTGTCCACTATACCAAAACTATGCCATTGCCTCTGCTGTCAGCTATACCAAAACTATGTCATTGTCTCAGCTATCAACTATACCAAAACTATGTCATTGTCTCAGCTGTCAACTATACCAAAACTATGTCATTGTCTCAGCTATCGACTATACCAAAACTATGTCATTGTCTCAGCTGTCAACTATACCAAAACTATGTCATTGTCTCAGCTGTCAACTATACCAAAACTATACCAAAACTATGTCATTGTCTCAGCTGTCAACTATACCAAAACTATGTCATTGTCTCAGCTGTCAACTATACTGTATGTCATTATCCTTGCATTCAGCTATACCAAAACTATCCATAGCCTTTGCTGTCAGATACACTTCAAGCTATGTCATTGTATCTGCTGTCAGTTGTGCTGTAAAGTAAGTCAGCCATTGCAAAAGCTTTGCCCTGGTATCACCTGGTGATGACAGTTTTCTCTTTTCTATCAACATAATCATCTGTTTGCAGTTTCTACTGTATTAGCTCACTGTTAACATAATGAGCTGTCAACTGTAATTTCAATGTTCTCTTCATTCTCTGCAGTGAGAATGTCTCAGCATTTAATAACAGTCAATGTGACAAAATTTACAAGTTTGTAGTGCTTATTACACTGAAAACTTGTATTTCTGAAAGACCAATGCCAGCAGACAAAAAACTATCTTTTTGATTGTTGTAATAACAACAAAAAGAAAAATGTAGCTTCACTGCCAAAACTCTGGCTTTGATAAAAAAGTATGTTACATGTATATACATTTGCATGTAAGTTTTATTGGTCAGTTCATAAAATGCATCTTTTGTATGGTCATTCTTTAGAAATCTGATCTTATAGCACTCTACAGTGAGAAAAATCAATAGTATATGGATGGCTTTTATAGGAAGCTTACTTTTATGTGCTATATACTTGAGTATGGGAAAGTGGAAACATTAAAGAAATGAGAAATTCTGATAGAATGACAGAACTATGAAAGAGCTTGTGAAAAATAAAAGAATTTATAAGTTCTTTTGGGTATAAATTTGTATTGATACATAATGTTACTGAAGTATAATGGTTTGCATTATAATTGCATGACATTTAGGCAGTTCTGCTGATGTTATTACCTTACTGTAGTATGAATTACTGTCCATAATGTGTATGAGCAGTGTTAAAAGTCTCATCTTTCAAGCTACTTGCCCTTAGCTTGAATGAAATTTTTCAACATGTTTGTTTCAGCCAAATGGTTTTCCCCTTAGTTACATAGCAAAGATCAAACCAGTAGTGTATTACAACCTGAGGTCAAGGTCACAAACATATCCCAAGGACTTCTGCAGATGTTAATAAACAAAACAAACATGTATTGTCGCTATTCTGGCATAAAAAACATAACATGAAGACTAAACATATTGTTTTCATATGTGATGACTTTTTGATTCCAGTTAAATTTTTAATTCCCATTCTGTTTTTCTTGGGAATGGTAAACATGTTTTAGATATCCATAACCGCGGCCCACAAATCAACAACACTACCAAAATCATGTGTTGAAGGTTTTTGAATGATTTTTCGCATTTCTCATAATTACAAACATGATATTACCCATAATTTTACATATCATTTAAAAATTTCGTAAACAGGAACACAATTTCAAGAATAACAATTTTACATTCGAGTTATTTTGTGTACGACAAGTTTTGCAGATTTATATGAATTCTGTGAGAAATTAAATAAAAACATACCACCTGATGCTTCCCAAAATAATTGCTATGATTCTTTTAAAACAAACAATTGCAAAAGTTACACTGAATTCAATACATTCAAGGTTATCAACATGCATAAACTGAACACAGCCAAGTTCAAAAGGGAGTACACAGAAGGAAAGGCCAGTAAGCACATTGTTGACTCTGTAGGGGAGAGGGCAGTCCTTTGGGGTTGGTAACTGATTCAGCAAAACATACCATGGATTAGACTGCATCTTTTATGCTGCAAAAAGGGGTTATTATGCAAGAAACAAGATGCAGATACCACACGCCATTTGCGCCTTAATATCTGTATTAATGCATGAATGGATCCAGTGAAAAAAGTAGTTTTTATGCAATAATACACTTCTGCCAACTGCTTGTAGTCTTTTTATGGCCACCTTGGAAGAAGAGGGGCTATAATGTTTTGCTCATTGACTGTTGGTCAATGGTCTGTCTGCTTATTTGTCAGCTGGTAATCCATTATGTTACTTTTTTCTGAATAATAACTAGAGAGTGCTTGCTCTCACAATATAAAAATGTATTCAAATTTCATAGAATGATTGCCTGTGATCAGTAGACTTGTATTGCTTCAGGGATCAGTAGATCAAAGGTCAAGGTCACAACTGAGATTGAAAATGGTTTCCAAAGGATTTGACCTATAGGCATTAACCTTCATAGGATGATTGTCATCTAGTCAATAGATGCCCCTTTTGTTTTAGGGTCAGTAGATCAAAGGTCAAAGGTTAAATGTGACCTTGGGACTTAAAATAGTATCCTCCCTGAGTAGCGAAAAACTGGTTTAGCCTACAGTCGTCAAATGCCTTTAGTCAGTAGAAGACCTCTATTGTTTTGGGGATCAGTAGGTCAAAGTTCAAGGTCATTGTGATTTCGGGGACATATGTGCTTTAGAAAAATTGTTAGCCAGCAGTCTTTGCTTACTGAAACAGATTGTTTGATAACAACCATTGTTATGAATGAAAAAGATACTTGTATGAATTTTCCTATTGATGAAAGTATTCCACTGCCATTGGTTATTTTTAAGTGCTTTGAGAATTAGTAGATTCTGACAGCTGGTCTGATCATCTCTCTGTAAGCTAAGATTACATTTCAGCAGCACAATTAGAATTAAAGGCAATCATTTTTCACAAAAAATAATTCAGTATGCTATCAGGTTCATCAGTTTCCCAGTGGCCTGATACAGGAAACCTGGGTATCATATCAGAAACTGTGGCAATTAATTATGGGAGATTTGTTGAAATCCATAGGGACAGTTTGGAAATAAAACTGATTTACATTTTATAAGAGATGCCTCAAATGAATTATTAATTGTTACTGAGTTGAGAGTGATTGATAGCCTTTTTGCACTCTGTGTATGTTTTTTTTGCTTTTATATAAGCAAAATGATAAAGACCACTTGTTCTAGATCACAGCGGCCTGGTTTCTACATTTTGCCAGAAAATATCATAAAGCATATTAATATTCGTATGAATTTTATTTCGGAATCATTTCTGTGTGCACTAATCTCAGTAGTTAACAACTGTAAAAAAAAAATCAGAATGTGCATTCAAAAATTTATTTCATATACGAATGGTAAAGCTGTGTGCTAGTTAAAGAATACCGGTATACATTGAACCAGATGGCTCACCGTCTGACATCCCTCCGTTATCTTTCTGTCCACAGTTTTTCTTCAAATGACATCTACTCTAAAACAACTGGTCAGAATTGCACCAAATTTCTTCTGTAGCATCCTAGCATGGTCCCATCTCAAGCTTTATCAACTGTTTTAGACTGGCTCCTGGGACCACTAGAGCTAAAAATTAAAAAAGATCATTAAAATTTAATTACTTTTTCTCATCTCATCTTGATAGATCTTCATTAAACTTGGACTGTAGCGTTATCATAATCTTCTTCAAAGTTTGTATAAATTTGGGCACTTGGCCCATTTAAGCGACTGCTAGAGCTAAAAATAGAAATATCTTTGAATGACTTCTCAGGAACCGTTTGATGGATATTTATCAAACATGGTTTGTAGCATCATGATACGGTCCTTTTTCTATTTCATTCTTCTGCTCATGACCTGATAGAATTGGATCTTCATAAAACTTGGTCTATATCATGATGATTGTAAGATCTGCTTTGAAATGTGTTCAAACGGGTGAGCTTGATCCCTTTTGGTAGCCACTAGAGCTAAAACTAGAAATATCTTTAAACAACATGTTTTCATGAACTGCTTGATGGATTTTCATTAAATTTGATCAGTAGCATCATTGTAAGTTTTGCTTCCAAAATTGAACAGGTATTTGGAACCTGCCCCCTTTTAGGGGCTGTTTAAGACATAAAGATAGAAATACTGTTAAGCAACTTCTGCTCATGCATTGATGTGATGGATCTTCACCAAACTTGGTCTGTAGAATCATTATAAGGTCCATCGTTTGTTCAAGTGGGGGTACTTGGTCCCTTTCAAAGGCCACTTGAGCTAAAAATAGAAATACCTTTAACCGATATGTTCTATGAATCCCTTGATAGATATTCATCAAACTTTGTCTGTAGCATCATTATAAGGTTCTCTCCCTATTGTTGTTCAAATAAGGGCACTTTGCTCCTTGTAGGGGCCACTAGAGCCTAAAAAAAGAAAGAAAAAATAACTTCATGGATCTTCATAATTCTTGTCTGTTTCATCATTGTATGGTCCACTCTCAAAAATACTTAAATGTGGACGAAAGGCACCTTTTAAGGGCCACTAGAGCTAAGCATAGAAATACTGTTAAATGACTTCTTATCATGAACAGCTGGATGGAACTTCATCAAAGTTGGTATGTAGCAACATTGTAAGGTCCTCTTCCACACTTGTTCAAATTGGGGAAGGTGGAGCATTAGAGCAAAATAAAGAAATACCTGTGAAAAAAATTTTCTCATGAAAGTTAAGAGAGCTGTTAAAAAATGATGTACACTTTGTCTCTAGCTTTTACATACTTAAATGAAGCAAAACAAGAATTACACAGTCTTGATTCACAAACTTTCTGCTAACTTCACTGCACATTTTGATGTGATTAGGATCATACAAACATGAGTTACACCTCGAAAACAGTCACTTACACTAACCCGGCGCATGGTGATCATATTTTAAGACGTCGTGACTTCATCGAGATGCTTTCATTAATTTGTATTAATTTATATTTGTGTATTTCTTTTATTATGTCTCCCCCAGGAGACATATTGTTTTTGCCCTGTCCGTCCGTCCGTTCGTCACACTTCATTTCCGAGCAATAACTGGAGAACCATTTGACCTAGAACCTTCAAACTTCATAGGGTTGTAGGACTGCTGGAGTAAACGACCCCTATTGTTTTTGGGGTCACTCCATCAAAGGTCAAGGTCACAGGGGCCTGAACATTGAAAACCATTTTTGATCAGTAACTGGAGAACCACTTGACCCGGAATGTTGAAACTTCATAGGATGATTGGTCATGAAGAGTAGATGACCCCTATTGATTTTGGGGTCACTCCGTCAAAGGTCAAGGTCACATGGGCCTGAACATTGAAAACCATTTCCGATCAATAACTAGAGAACCACTTGACCCAGAATGTTGAAACTTCATAGGATGATTGGTCATGAAGAGTAGATGACTCCTATTGATTTTGGGGTCACTCCGTCAAAGGTCAAGGTCACAGGGGCCTGAACATTGAAAACCATTTCCAATCAATAACTAGAGAACCACCTGACCCAGAATGTTGAAACTTAATAGGGTGATTGGTCATAAAGAGTAGATGACCCTAATTGATTATGGGATCACTCCGTCAAAGGTCAAGGTCACAGGGGCCTGAACATTGAAAACCATTTCTGATCAATAACTAGAGAACCACTTGACCCAGAATGTTGAAACTTCATAGGATGATTGTACATTCAAAGTAGATGACCCCTATCGATTTTGGGGTCACTCTATTAAAGGTCAAGGTCACAGGGGCCCGAACATTGAAACCATTTCCGGTCAGTAACTTGAGAACCACTTGACCCAGAATGTTGAAACTTAATAGGATGATTGGTCATAAAGAGTAGATGACCCCTTACGATTTTGGGGTCACTCTGTGAAAGGTCAAGGTCACAGGGGCCCGCACATTGAAAACCATTTCCGGTCAGTAACTTGAGAACCATTTGACCCAGAATGATGAAACTTCGTAGGATGATTGGTCATGCAGAGTAGATGAACACTAACGATTTTAGGGTCACTCTGTGAAAGGTCAAGGCCACAGAGGCCTGAACATGGAAAACCATTTCCAATCAATAACTTGAGAACCTCTCGACCCAGAATGTTGAAACTTCATAGGATGATTGTTCATGCAGAGTAAATGACCCTTATTGTTTTTGGGGTCACTCCGTTAAAGGTCAAGGTCACAGGGGCCTGAACATTGATAACCAGTTCCGATCAATAACTTGAGAACCACTTGACCCAGAATGTTGAAACTTCATAGGATGATTGAACATGCAGAGTAGATGACCCCTATTGATTTGGGGGTCAGTCTATTAAAGGTCAAGGTCACAGTGGCCTGTTCATGTAAAATCATTTTTTGGAAATAACTTGAGAACCACTTGACTTACAATGTTGAAACTTAACAGGATGATTGGACATGCAGAGTACATGACCCCTATTTATTTTGAGGTCACTTGATCAAAGGTCAGGGTCACAGGAGCCTGAACAGTGACTTGAGAATCACTAGGCCACGAGTGTTGAAATTTAGCGGGATGACTGGACATGCCAAGTAGATGATCTCTATTGCAGCCAACATTCAGTGTCTCTTTGACTTTCGCTCCTGACCCCTATTGACTTCTTGCCTATAGGACTTTGCATTGGGGGAGACATGCGCTTTTTTACAAAAGCATTTTCTAGTTGATTTTAATAAACAATATCTATATCATAAGAAGTTGTTTGGTTCGATAACTGAAAACAGTACAAACACTTATGACACCAATCTCAGACAGGGGTAGCTGATCTTTATCCAGGACATCATAGATTGACTTTGCTGTCTTTTAGCAATTCTGGGCCATTTGCCAATTTGTCTGTACCACTTGAAGATCAAACCACAGATGATGGGATATTGTCATGGTATCTGCTTCATTAGTTTATAAATTTCGTTTGGTGATTGCCAAAATTTTTGCATAACTATAAGTTATAAGCAAAGGTCTGATTATCTATGCGAGCCAATGACCTGTTTATGTGCACTACCAAAAGTAATACTCACTTAATTCAAATGTTGTTCATTTCTGCTTCCCATGTCTGTATGATGCCTATGCCTTAAGGTGGTGCTGCACTTTGGCTAATTTTCAGATATAGTATGTGCGCTATCAGTGCAAATATTAGCAGTCGAATTGAAATCATGACAAATTAAAAAGCGACTGCGCTGGTTATGCATAGCTGTAGTAATTAAAATGTTCAACGTGCTTCACTTGTCAACAAAAATGTTATAAAAAATGTATGAACGAATTACACAAAGATTGCGAATTACAATCACATATCTCACATTGCACTATACACAAAAGGCGGCTTTAGACAGCAAAGTCTATGCCCTCATAGGTGCAAATACAGTGAAACACTGCTCCCTCGAGGTTGCAATGGGATGAGCAAAATGCTCAAGTTATCCATGGTTTCGAGCGACCCAAACATTGACAAACATACAGAGAAAAAAAATTGTCATCAGGACCATTTGCAGAGGAAACGGCGATGCGTAATAATAATACACTTGTTGCATCTTAAAAAAATCGTATTACAAACATTATCTATGATAGACATTTCAGTATGTAATTTGTAAATGCAAATGTGAAGAAAACAAATAAGACTTTATTTTTTCTTTTATTTATCAAAAAGTGCATACCATAATTATCGTCACAATTTTATAAAAAGGCTATATTATTTCTTTTATTTGCATGCAAACAACTGTTGATTAAAATGTTAAGATCCCATAATTATCTTCTGGATCTCGCAGAAAAGATGTTATAAGTAATAACATACTTGCTTTATTCTAAAACAAACAGTAATTGACCAATATTTGATCAAAAGAACTTTTCTTGAACCTTCCATCAATAATTAATCTCGTTATCAGATCATATATACCGACAAACCCACATTTCAGATAGTAGAGGAATAGACCACTTAATTCTCATGTCCTGCGAAAATTTTAAATAAACTGATATATTCTGACAGCCGAAGGTGTGAAAAAAGTTGACACCTCTGCTTGAGTTTGCCAAAAGCAACAAAGAGTAAATTAATACACAGGGACCAGGTGTCATGCTCGAGTTATCGATGTTCGACCCAGCCATGTTAATTTCACATAGAAAATAGATGGAAAATCGACAGGGACCACATGCATTGCTTAAGCGAGCCCGGGTTCTCGAGTCATCAATGCTTGAGCAAGTGGTGTTTCACTGTAACCATTATAAAGAGGCCTTTTAAAGCTGCAGATCTGTGTGTACTTTTTCTGCCCAATCTTAGTTTGTCATCAGTCACACTAATCTAGGTAACCAACTTCTACTACCTCTGGAACTCTCCACACCAGGAGTACATTGTGGTCCTCTTCCAAAGTTGTACACTGTTCAGCCTGTTTAATCTCTGAAACTCAGATGAGCAATCAAAGGTCATCATGACCCTCTTGTTAAAGAATATTTTGTGCTGTATGTCTTTCTTTCCATCTTTTCTGTACTCTCATTCAGTCTATACCAAGTGCATACTTATCATGCGTTTTTTGGGTTTTTTTTCAGAAGAACTTAGATTCTATTAATCTTATATTGAATTTTATGGAAGCAACTTCTTCAAATAAAGTAAAAGTTGGGTTTCTTTGGAAATTAACTGTAATTTTGGCTCAATAAAATATTGGAGCTTAAGACACTTGAAAATTAAAAAAAAACATTTATAGTAGCAACTGTAATCAGTCTGCAATTCTGGATGTAGACGTGACTCCAGCAATAAAATTAATTCTGATATTTCTGGTATTGACAGTCTTTCTAGCAATAAATGTCCACATGTCTCTAAGTGACTTAACTTTCTTGTAAATTTTCTCGCTAAAGTTAATTGTCCGCAACATGCAATTAGGGAGACATTGTGACAGGAATGTGAGTTGTTCCAACCACTTCCTGACATCAGTAGGGCCATGTCAAATTAAAGATTGAAGGTTACAAGTTATTAATAATAAATCACCATAGGGAACTCCTCTCACAAATTAGACAGGGCAATGTCCAAATGGCAGTACAAGGAAGACATGAAACAGTCGACAAAGTCAGCAGTCAAGGACAAATTCAGAATGACAATACAAGAAAGAAATGTTGTTGTACAAACAAGGACAATGTCAAAATGTCAATTGAGGAAAACATGGTACATAACAACCAGGACCAAGTCAGAATGTCAATACAAGGAAGATTTGGTGCAGTATAAACAAGGACAAAGTCAGAATGTCAATACAAGGAAGAAATGGTACAGAACAAACAAGGACAAAGTCAAAATGTCAGTACAAGGAAGAAATGGTGCAGTACAAACATGGAAAATGTCAGAATGAGGAAGACATGGTCCAGTACAATCAAGGACAAAGTCAAAACATCAGTACAAGGAAGACATGATGCAGTACAAACAAATACAATGTCAGAATGTCAATAGAAGGAAGCAGTGGTACAGTGCAACGATGACAGTGAGAATGTCGATACAAGGAAGATGTGGTGCAGTACAAACAATGACAAAGTCCAAATGTCAGTACAAGGAAGCAGTGGTACAGTACAAACAAGGACAAAGTCAGAATGTCAGTACAAGGAAGACATGGTACAGTACAAACAAGGACAAAGTCCAAAGTTCAGTACAAGGAAGCTGTAGTACAGTACAAACAGAGACAAAGTCAGAATGTCAGTACAAGGAAGACATGGTGCAGTACAAACAAGGACAAAGTCAGAATGTCAATACAAGGAAGAAATAGTACAGAACAACAAGATAAAGGTCGGGCTTCTAATACAAAGAATGAACAAAAGTACAATGTCAGAATGTCAGTGCAGTGAAGACATGATGCAGTACAACAAGAAAAAAACCAGAATGTCAGTACATGGAAGAAATTGTACAGTAAAAGGAAGAACAGATGCAGTATAAAGAAGGACTAAGTAAGAATTTCAATACAAGGAAGAAACTGTACAGAACAACATGGATGAAGTCAGAATATCAGTTCAAGGAAGACATGGTGCAGTACAACAAGGACAAAGTCAGAATGTCAATACAAGGAAGAAACTGTACAAAACAGCAAGGACAAAGTCAGAATGTCAGTGAAAGGAAGAAGCTGTACAGAACAGCATGGAAAAAAGTCAGAATGTCAGTGCAATGAAGACATGGCACAGTACAACAAGGACAAAGTCAGAATGTCAATACAAGGAAGAAAATGCACAGAACAACAAGGACAAAATAAGAATGTCAATACAAAGAAGAAAATGTGCAGAGCAACAAGGACAAAGTCAGAATGTCAGCGCAAGGAAGAAATGGTACAGTGCAACAAAGACAAAGTCAGAATGTCAGTGCAGGGAAGAAATGGTACATTGCAACAAGGACAAAGTCAGAATGTCAGTGCAGGAAGAAATGGTACAGTGCAACAAGGACAAGGTCAGCTTGTTAAAAGCTTGTTAACACTGTAGAGGCCACATTTATGACTATGTCTTCATGAAACTTAGTCAGAATGTTAATCTTGATGATCTTTAGGTCAAGTTTGAATCTGGGTCATGTGGGGTCAAAAACTAGGTCACTGGGTCAAATCAAAGGAAAAGCTAGTTTACACTGTAGAGGCCACATTTATGACCATATCTTTATGAAACTTGGTCAGAATGTTAACCTTGATGGACAATAGGTCAAGTTCAAATGCGGGTCAGGTGGGGTCAAAACCTAGGTCACTAGGTCAAATCAAAGGAAAAGCTTGTTAACACTCTAAGAGGCCACATTTATGACTGTAGCTTCGTGAAACTAAGTCAGAATGTTAATATCAATGATCTTTAGGTCAAATTCGAATCTGGGTCATCTGGGGTCAAAAACTAGGTCACTGGGTCAAATCAAAGGAAAAACTATTAAACACTTTAAAGGCCACATTTATGACCACATCTTAATGAAACTTGGTCACAATGTCAATTTTGATGATCTTTAGGTCATACAGCGACACAGGGCCTTCATGGCCCTCTTGTATCTTTTAAAAGTGGCATCAGTACTAGATTAAGCTAAATATTTGCCAACATTCACAGAGATTTATGTATAACTTGTGGACACAATGATAAATTAATATATTATTCAAATTTATTTGAAAGATAATATACCACAATATGGTATGGCATGATTAGTTTTGTAAATGTATATATCTTGCACCAGCAGGTGTTATTTTGACCATAAAATAGGAACATTTTTTTCACAGATCACAGGATATAAACATTTACAGAAGTTCTAAATCTTTATTAGTTTTTTCTGCAATCATACATTCACTTGCAAATTTTTGCTATTTCAATTTGAAAAGAAATTATTTGTCAAAAAAGTAACATTACAGACTGTTGAGGTTACATTATACATCTGATAAATTTTGTAGTTTCAATTACCCTCATATTCTTGGTTTTTAAAAATAAGATGATAATCTGCATTAAAATTTCAAAAATCATTCTTTCAAAGCTAGCAAAATTGAAGGTTCAGAAGAAATGTGTCACAAACATAAATCTATGACATAAATCATATTTCTCTTTGTGGTATTTTATTATCGACTTGTAATGTTCAAAGATACAGGTGAAATAGATACATGAAAATCTCAGATACAGTTATTGCTGTATGATTTATGATAGAATATGAGAGTAGTCTCTGGTGTTGGGTGTGTGTTTCTAGGTGATCTGATATTTTAATAAGCAGCTTGCAAGATGAATATTATCTCACAAACCCATTTCTGTAGGCTTGCACATGTATCTGTAATATGTAACATGTGAATTTCATTTTTTTGTTTATATAATATTTCTGAAATAGACTCAGTAGGCTTATAGTGTAGCTGAAATAAAAGATGTCTTTGATCTGCAGAATAAAGCTAATATAGTGTACTTTTAAATCATCACAGGTTACTTTGTAATAAAGTAAATTTCTTCTTTGCATTATATTAAATTGTCAAAGTCTACAGAGTTTTCCTTTATTTTTCCATTCATTCACTTGTTACCATACTACTCGTGTATTCCTTGCATAAAACAAATCCAGATACTGTTGAAAAATATGTCAACAATGATGCAAGAGCACTGCCTAACTTTGAATGACATCATCACATGTAAAACAGTGCATTTTCTTCACCATCTTTCCCAGCATTCCTAGCTGTCCTGAAACTACATATTACTTTGTTCATAATATCTTACCTCACTAACATACTCTATGAGGAGGTGATTATTGATCAAATTAAAAGCAAAAGTAATACTTACTTACAACCCCCCCCCCCCATACACACAATCATACAAATGGAACTATACATGTAGCACTGTGGCATATAACAAGAGCTGTCCGTTGACAGTACACTTAACTATTAAAAAAATAAGTGAAAATATGGGGTCAAAATTTTACTAGAGATTTTCAGACAAAAGAAGAAAAATAGATAAGACAAACAATTTATCTGTACTTGTGGCTTTGGACAAGTCTTGCACTATATGGCAATGTGTGACCATGATGGTAAGCAAGTGTTCAAAATTTTAAAGCCATATATCAAATATAAAATGGTTTGTGAAACTTAACTAATTTCTATGTCAAAAAAGGGCCATAACTGAACTAAAATCCTTGTCCTTGTTAGGTAGTCTTGCCTACATGTGAAGACTATGATGGTAAACAAGTGGTCAATTTGAGTTTCAAAGCCACAAGACAAACAGTGTAGGCAAAATATGGACTGGTATGGAAAATATATCTGATTTCCAAGTAAAAAAAGGGCCATAATTCAGCCAAAATAGTTGACAGAGTTTAATAATGTACTCTTGCCTACAGACGGAGATTATGATGATAAACAAGTACTCAAAGTTTTGACAAAATGAGGACTTGTACGAAAATTGTTTGAAGTAAATATCTTTGATATTACCATTTCATAAAAACTTTAACCAATGCCGACGCCAGGGTCCATATTCTTTGAATAGCCTAGCTAAAGGTGATATTTTTTGATACTTTTTGTTTGACCTTTTAAGGTGGTCAGTAACAGTTTAGCAAGATATTATGATATTTTGTAGTATTAGAGAATTATTTAAGACACAAAAAGACCCATGGCCTACGTAGAGGAAACTGAAGTTTCATTTTTTTTAATGAAATTTTGTAATTACACTCGAGTAATATAACTATATCTAAAAAGTGGACTATTTCTTTTGATTTCAATGTAAATTCTAGTTTTACATTTGATAGACGTTGAATATTTCCACAATCTAAACTGAAATTATGTAAGTTTTAACAGAATGTAACTTACAAATTCATTTATTTCAAATCTTGGTTGCTCAGCAACAAAAAAAGAGAAATCAAGAGATCATGAGACTTACAAACTTGTATTTCTAATGAATTTTAGCAAAATGAAGATTTTCCAATACATTTTATTAACTATCATGGAAGCAGTCTTTAAGTGTCATGTGGTGGCTGTAAAATGTCTCTCCTTACTTAGACTAAGTGTTATATTTTCTGGTCCTTCGGAAAGATTATAAGACTGCATTCAGTTCTACTGTAGCAGAATCCGGCTTAAGCCAGTGCTAGTGAGTGTGAAAGGTGTTGCACATGACAGTTACTGTTCATGAACAGACTCAATAAAACATAGACTGGCGTAATTTTTCTTGTATGTAAAGGATATTTTTATAGATTTTATTATAATCGAGGTCTGTTAAAAAATAACGTAGACTTTGGCTGTCAAAGGCTACATATTGTGTAAAGAGCAATGTGAAATATATCATTGTATTTCGCAATCTTTCTGTAATTTGTTCATGCATTATTTGTAATATTTTTGCCGATAGGCAAAGCGTGTAAAATGTTTTAACTACCATAGTTACACATAACTGGCACAGTCGCGTTTTAATCCATCATGATTTGAATCTGATTGCTAATGTTTGCACTGATAGTATACTTGTTTGCCCCAAAATGCGTAAAAGTGCAGCAACACATCAGGGTGACATGCACTTAGAGTATGGTGTCATTCTGACGTGGAAGGTGAAAGTAAACAATGTTTAAACTGAGTATTACTGTTTATAATGAATATAATGTTGTAATTAACTCGCATAGATAATCAGATAATTGTTCAGTTATATGTAGAGATTTTGGCAACCAACAACTGAAATGTATAAACAAATGAAGCAGGCAGACACCTACACAGCAATATTTGGTCATCTGTGTCTTGATCATCAAGTGGGAAAAATGATTTACAAATAGTCCAGAATTGCTTAAATAATTAGGTGGAGGGAAAAAACAAAAAATCCTTGATTCAACGTTATTGTCAATTTATGACATCTTGGATAGAGACAAAGTACTCACATTGAGCAACCCGTCTGAGATGCTTGGCATAAGTATTCATACTTTTTACTTACTAGACCACGAAGTGCTCAATGTGAGCTATTGTGACCGTTCATTGTCAAGCAGAGTGCGGTGTGCATCGTGCCTCAACATTTGCCTTGTTAACACTCTAGAAGGCACATTTGTGGTCCAATGAAACTTAGTCAGAATGTTTGTCTTGATGAATTCTAGGTCAATTTTGAAACTGGGTCATGTGGGGTCAAAAATCAGGTCACTAGGCCAGATCAAAGGAAAATCTTGTTAACACTCAAGAGGCCACATTTGTGACCCAATCTTTTTGAAACCTGGTCAGAATGTTTGTCTTGATGACCTCTAGTTCAAGTTTGAATCTGGGTTATGTGGTGTCAAAAACTAGGTCACCCGGTCAAATCAAAGGAAAAGCTTGTTAACACTCTAGAATGTTTGTCTTGATGATCTCTAGGTCAAATTTGAATCCGGGTCATGTATGGTCAAAAATTAGGTCACTTGGCTAGTTCAAAGGAAAATCCTGTTAACACTCTAGAGTCCACAATTTAAGTTTGAAACTGATCAGAATTGGTCAGAATGTTTGTCTTGATGACCTCTAGGTAAAGATTGAATCTGGGTCATGTAGGGTCAAAAACTAGGTCACCCGATCAAATCAAAGGAAAAGCTTGTTAACACTCCAGAGGCCACATTTGTGACCCAAACTTAATGAAACTTGGTCAGAATGTTTGTCTTGATGATTTCTAGGCAAGTTCGAAACTGGGTCATGTGGGGTCAAAAATTAGGTCACTAGGCCAGAACAAAGGAAAATCATACTAACACTCTAGAGTCCACAGTTTAAGTTTGAAACTGACGAGAATTTGTCAGAATGTTGTTCATTTCTGCTTCCCATGTCCGTATGATACCTATGCCTTAAGGTGGTGCTGCACTTCGGCTAATTTTCAGATATAGTTTGTGCGCTATCAGTGCGAATATTAGCAGTCGAATTGAAATCATGACAAATTAAAAAGCGACTGCGCTGGTTATGCATAGCTGTAGTAATTAAAATGTTCGACGTGCTTCACATGTCAACAAAAATGTTACAAAAAATGTATGAACGAATTACACAAAGATTGCGAATTACAATCACATATCTCACATTGCACTATACACAACAGCCTCATAGATGCAAGTACAGTTAAACACCGCTCGCTCGAGGTCACAATGGGATGAGCAAAATGCTCAAGTTATCCATGGTTTCGAGCGACCCAAACATTGACCAACACATGAAAAAAAATTGTCATCAGGACCATTTGCAGAGGAAATGGCGATGCGTAATAATAATACACTCGTTGCATCTTCAAAAATCATAATTATTACAAACATTATCTATGATAGACATTTCAATATGTAATTTGTAAATGCACATGTGAAGAAACAACTAAGACTTTTTTCTTTCTTTTATTTATGCATATCATAATTATCGTCACAATCTTATGAAAAGGCTATAATTATTATTTCTTTTATTTGCATGCAAACAACTGTTGATTAAAATGTTAAGATCTCATAATTATCTTCTGGATCTCGCAGAAAAGATGTTATAAGTAATAACATACTTGCTTTATTCTAAAACAAACAGTAATTGACCAATATTTAATCAAAACAACTTTTCTTCAACCTTTCATCAATAATTAATCTCGTTATCAGATCATATATACAGTCAAACCCACATTTCAGATAGTAGGGGAATAGACCACTTAATTCTCACGTTGTGCGAAAATTTTAAATAAACTGATATATTCTGACCGCCGAAGGTGTGAAAAAAGTTGACACCTCTGCTTGAGTTTGCCAAAAGCAAGAAAGAGTAAATTAATATACAGGGACCAGGTGTCATGCTCGAGTGATCGAGTTATCGATGCTTGACCCAGCCATGGTAATTTCACATAGAAAATAGAAGGGAAATCGACAGGGACCACATGCATTGCTTAAGCGAGCCCAGCTTCTTAAGTCACCGATGCTCGAGCAAGTGGTGTTGCACTGTAACCATTATAAAGAGGCCTTTTAAAGCTGCAGATCTGTGTGTACTTTTTCTGCCCAATCTTAGTTTGTCATCAGTCACACTTATCTAGGTAACCAACTTCTACTGCTTCTGGAACTCTCCACATCTAGAGTACATTGTGGTCCTTTTCCAAAGCTCAACACTATTCAGCCTGTTTAATCTCTGATACTCAGATGAGCAATCAAAGGTCATCATGAACCTCTTGTTAAAGAATATTTTGTGCTGTATGTCTTTTTCTGTACTCTCATTCAGTCTATACCAAGTGCATACTTATCATATGTTTTTTTTTTTTTTCAGAACTTAGATTCTAAAAATCTTATATTGAATTTTATGGAAGCAACTTCTTCAAATAAAGTAGAAGTTGGGTTTCTTTGCAAATTAACTGTAATTTTGGCTCGATAATATCTTGGAGCTTAAGACACTTGAAAATTAAAAAAAATATATATAGTAGCAACTGTAATTCAATCTGCAATTCTGAATGTAGACGTGACTCCAGCAATAAAATTAATTCTGGTATTTCTGGTATTGACAGTCTTTCTAGCAATAAATGTCCACATGTCTCTAAGTGACTTAACTTTCTTGTAAATTTTCTTGCCAAATTATGTCTAAAGTTAATTGTCCGCAACATGCAATTAGGGAGACATTGTGACAGAAATGTGAGTTGTTCCAACCACTTCCTGACATCAGTAGGGACATGTCTAATAAAAGATTGAAGGTTACAAGTTATTAATAATAAATCACCATAGGGAACTCCTCTCACAAATTAGACAGGGCAGTGTCAAAATGGCAGTACAAGGAAGACATGAAACAGTGCAGCAAAGTCAGCAATCAAGGACAAAGTCAGAATGACAATACAAGAAAGAAATGTTGTTGTACAAACAAGGACAATGTCAAAATGTCAATTGAGGAAAACATGGTACATAACAACCAGGACCAAGTCAGAATGTCAATACAAGGAAGATGTGGTGCAGTATAAACAAGGACAAAGTCAGAATGTCAATAGAAGGAAGAAATGGTACAGAACAAACAAGGACAAAGTCAAAATGTCAGTACAAGGAAGAAATGGTGCAGTACAAACAATGAAAATGTCAGAATGAGGAAGACATGGTACAGTACAAACAAAGTCAGAATGTCAGTACAAGGAAGACATGGTGCAGTAGAAACAAGGACAAAGTCAGAATGTCAATACATTGAAGGATAGTACAGTAGTATAAGGAAAATGTCAGACTTTTAATACAAGAAAGACATAGTGCAGTATAAACAAGGACAAATTCAGAATGTCAATACAAGGAAGAAATAGTACAGAACAACAAGATAAAGGTCGGGCTTCTAATACAAAGAATGAACAAAAGTACAATGTCAGAATGTCAGTGCAGTGAAGACATGATGCAGTACAACAAGAAGAAAAACCAGAATGTCAGTACATGGAAGAAATTGTACAGTAAAAGGAAGAATAGATGCAGTATAAAGAAGGACTAAGTAAGAATTTCAATACAAGGAAGAAACTGTACAGAACAACATGGATGAAGTCAGAATATCAATACAAGGAAGACATGGTGCAGTACAACAAGGACAAAGTCAGAATGTCAATACAAGGAAGAAACTGTACAAAACAGCAAGGACAAAGTCAGAATGTCAGTGAAAGGAAGAAGCTGTACAGAACAGCATGGAAAAAAGTCAGAATGTCAGTGCAATGAAGACATGGCACAGTACAACAAGGACAAAGTCAGAATGTCAATACAAGGAAGAAAATGTACAGAACAACAAGGACAAAATAAGAATGTCAGTACAAAGAAGAAAATGTACAGAGCAACAAGGACAAAGTCAGAATGTCAGCGCAAGGAAGAAATGGTACAGTGCAACAAGGACAAAGTCAGAATGTCAGTGCAGGGAAGAAATGGTACAGTGCAACAAGGACTCAGCTTGTTAAAAGCTTGTTAACACTGTAGAAGCCACATTTATGACTATGTCTTCATGAAGCTTAGTCAGAATGTTAATCTTGATGATCTTTAGGTCAAGTTTGAATCTGGGTCACAGGGTCAAATCAAAGGAAAAGCTAGTTTACACTGTAGAGGCCACATTTATGACCATATCTTTATGAAACTTGGTCAGAATGTTAACCTTGATAATCTATAGGTCAAGTTCAGATCTGGGTCAGGTGGGGTCAAAACCTAGGTCACTAGGTCAAATCAAAGGAAAAGCTTAACACTCTAGTGGCCACATATTTATGACTGTAGCTTCATGAAACTAAGTCAGAATGTTAACATTGATGAGGTCAAATTCGAATCTGGGTCATCTGGGGTCAAAAACTAGGTCACTGGGTCAGATCAAAGGAAAAACTATTTAACACTTTAGAGGCCACATTTATGACCATATCTTAATGAAACTTGGTCAGAATGTTAATCTTGATGATCTTTAGGTCAATAGATCAGGTGAGCGATACAGGGCCTTCATGGCCCTCTTGTATCTTTTAAAAGTAGCATCAATACTAGATTAGGCCAAATATTTGCCATCATGCACAGAGATTTATGTATAACTTGTGGACACAATGATAAATTAATATATTATTCAAATTTATTTGAAAGATAATATACCACAATAAGGTATGGCATGATTAATTTTGTAAATGTATATATCTTGCACCAGCATGTGTTATTTTGACCATAAAATAGGAACATTTTTTTCACAGATCACAGGATATAAACATTTACAGAAGTTCTAAGTCTTTATTAGTTTTTTTCTGTAATCATACATTCACTTGCAAATTTCTGCTATTTCAGTTTGAAAAGAAATTATTTGTCAAAAAGGTAACATTACAGACTGCTGCATTATACATCTGATAAATTTTGTAGTTTCAATTACCCTCATATTCTTGGTTTTTAAAAATAAGATGACAATCTGCATTAAAATTTTAAAAATCATTCTTTCAAAGCTAGCAAAGATGAAGGTTCAGAAGAAATATGTCACAAACATAAATCTATGACATAAATCATATTTCTCTTTGTGGTATTTTATTATCGACTTGTAATGTTCAAAGATACAGGTGAAATAGATGCATGAAAATCTCAGATACAGTTATTGCTGTATGATTTATGATGGAATATGAAAGTAATTTCTGGTGTTGGATGTGTGTTTCTAGGTGATCTGATATTTTAATAAGCAGCTTGCAAGATGAATCTCACAAACCCATTTCTGTAGGCTTGCACATGTATCTGTAATATGTAGCATGTGAATTTCATTTTTTTGTTTATATAATATTTCTGAAATAGACTCAGTAGGCTTACAGTGTAGCTGAAATAAAAGATGTCTTTGATTTGCAGAATAAAGCTAATATAGTGTACTTTTAAATCATCACAGGTTACTTTGTAATAAAGTAAATTTCTTCTTTGCATCATATTAAATTGTCAAAGTCTACAGAGTTTTCCTGTATTTTTCCATTCTTTCACTTGTTACCATACTACTCGTGTATTCCTTGCATAAAACAAATCCAGATACTGTTGAAAAATATGTCAACCATGATGCAAGAGTACTGCCTGAAACTACATATTACTTTGTTCATGTAAGAGCGTTGGTCTACGGATCGCGGGGTCGCGAGTTTGATCCTCGGGCAGGGCGTATGTTCTCCGTGACTATTTGATAAATGACATTGTGTCTGAAATCATTAGTCCTCCACCTCTGATAATTCAAGTGGGGAAGTTGGCAGTTACTTGTGGAGAACAGGTTTGTACTGGTACAGAACCCCGGAACACTGGTTAGGTTAACTGCCCGCCGTTACATGACTGAAATACTGTTGAAAAACAGCGTTAAACCCAAAACAAACAAACAAAACTTTGTTCATAATATCTTACCTCACTATCATACACTATGAGGAGGTGATTATTGACCAAATTAAAAGAAAAAGTAATACTTACTTACACCACCCCCTTCCCCCCATACACACAATCATACAAATGGAACTATACATGTAGCAGTGTGGCATATAACAAGAGCTGTCCGTTGAGAGTACACTTGACTATTAAAAAAATTGGTGAAAATATGGGGTCAAAATTTTACTAGAGATTTACAGACAAAAGAACAAAAATAGATAAGACAACCAATTTACATAAATAGATAAGACAAACAATTTATCTGTACTTGTGGGTTTGGATAAGCCTTGCACTATATGGCAATGTGTGACCATGATGGTAAGCAAGTGTTCAAAATTTTAAAGCCATATATCAAGCAGTTAAGACAAAATATAAAATGGTATGTGAAACTTAACTAATTTCTATGTCAAAAACAAGCCATTTCTGAACTAAAGTCCTTGTCCTTGTTAGGTAGTCTTGCCTACATGTGTAGACTATGATGGTAAACAAGTGGTCAAAGTTTCAAAGCCACAAGACAAACAGTGTAGGCAAACTATGGACTGGTATGGAAAATTTATCTGATTTCCAAGTCAAAAAGGGGCCATAATTCACCCAAAATAGTTGACAGAGTTTAATAATGTACTCTTGCCTGCAGCAGAGATTATGATGATAAACAAGTACCCAAAGTTTCAAAGCCACATATCAAATAGTTTTGACAAAACGCGGACTTGTACGAAAATTGTTTGAAGTAAATATCTTTGATATTACCATTTCATAAAAACTTTAATAAGCAATGCCGACGCCAGGGTCCATATTCTTTGAATAGCCTAGCTAAAGGTGATATTTTTTTATACTCTTTGTTTGACTTTTAAGGTGGTCAGTAACAGTTTAGCAAGATATTATGATATTTTGTAGTATTAGAGAATTATTTAAGACACAAAAAGACCCATGGCCTACGTAGAGGAAATTGAAGTTTTATTTTTTTTTATGAAATTTTGTAATTACACTCAAGTAATATAGCTATATCTAAAAAGTGGACTTTTTCTTTTGATTTCAATGCAAATTCTAGTTTTACATTTGATAGACGTCTGAATATTTCCATAATTTAAACTGAAGTTATGCAAGTTTTAACAGAATGTAACTTACAAATTCATTTATTTCAAATCTTGGTTGCTCAGCAACAAAAAAAGAGAAATCAAGAGATCATGAGACTTAAAAACTTGTATTTCTAATGAATTTTAGCAAAATGAAGACTTTCTAATACATTTTATTAACTATCATGGAAGCAGTCTTTAAGTGTCATGTGGTGGCTGTAACATGTCTCTCCTTACTTAGACTAAGTGTTATATTTTCTGGTCCTTTTGAAAGATTATAAGACTACATTCAGTTCTACTGTAGCAAAATCTGGCTTAAGCCAGTGCTAGTGAGTGTGAAAGGTGTTGCACATGACAGTTACTGCTCATGAACAGACTCAAACATAGACTGCCTTAATTTTTAGCTCACCTGAGCACTTTTTAGCTCACCTCAGCACAAAGTGCTCAAGGTGAGCTTTTGTGATCGCCCTGTGTCCGTCGTCGTCCGTCCCTCCCTCGTCCATCCGTCGTCAATAATTTGACTGTTAACACTCTAGAGGTCACAATTTTGACCTAATCTTGATGAAACTTGGTTAGAATGTTACCCTCATAAAAATCTTGGATGAGTTCGATATTGGGTCATCTGGGGTCAAAAACTAGGTCACCAGGTCAAATTAAAGGAAAAGCTTGTTAATACTCTAGAGGTTACAATAATTATTGGCCCAGTCTTAATGAAACTTGGTCAGAATGTTACCCTTAATAAAATCTTGGAAGAGTTCGATATTGGGTCATCTGGGGTCAAAAACTAGGTCACCAGGTCAAATCAAAGGAAAAGCTTGTTAACACTCTAGAGGTCACAATTTTGACCCAATCTTATTTAAACTTGGTCAGAATGTTATCCTCAATAAAATCTTGGATAAGTTCGATATTGCGTCATCTGGGGTTAAAAACTAGGTCACCAGGTCAAATCAAAGGAATAGCTAGTTAACACTCTAGAGGTCACAATTTTGGCCCAATCTTAATGATACTAAGTCAGAATGTTACCCTCAATAAAATCTTGGATGAGTTCGATATTGGGTCATCTGGGGTCAAAAACTAGGTCACCAGGTCAAATCAAAGGAAAAGTTTGTTAACACTGTAGAGGCCACATTTATGACTGTATCTTCATGAAACTTGGTCAGAATGTTACTCATGATGATCTCAAAGTCCAGTTTGATTCTGGGTCATGTAGGGTCAAAAATTAGGTCACTAGGTCAAATCAAAGGAAAAGCTAGTTAACACTGTAGAGGCCACATTTATGACCATATCTTAATGAAACTTGGTCAGAATGTTAATCTTGATGATCTATAGGTCATGCTGAAATCTGGGTCAGGTTGGGTCAAAAACTAGGTCACTGAGTCAAATCAAAGGAAAAGCTTGTTGACATTCTAGAGGCCACATTTGTGACTGTATCTTCATGAAACTTAGTCAGAATGTTAATCTTGATGATCTTTAGGTCAAGTTCGAATCTGGTTCATGTGGGGTCAAAAACTAGGTCACTGGGTCAGATCAAAGGAAAAGCTTGTTAACACTCTAGAGGCCACATTTATGACTGTATCTTCATGAAACTTAATCTTGATGATCTTTAGGGCAAGTTCGAATCTGAGTCATATGAGGTAAAAAAACTAGGCCACCAGGTCAAATCAAAGGAAAAGTTAGTTAACACTTTAGAGGCCACATTTATGACCATATTTTAATGAAACTATCTTGATGATCTTTAGGTCAATAGGTCAGGTGAGCGATACAGGTCCTTCATGGCCCTCTTGTTCTTGTATGTAAAGGATCTTTTAATAGATTTTATTATATTCGAGGGCTGTTAAAAAATAACGTAGACTTTGGCTGTCAAAGGCCACATATTGTGTAAAGAGCAATGTGAAATATATCATTGTATTTTGCAATCTTTCTGTAATTTGTTCATGCATTATTTGCAACATTTTTGCCGATAAGCGAAGGATGTAAAATGTTTTAATTACCATAGTTACACATAACTGGCACAGTCGCGGATTTGAATCTGATTGCTCATGTTTGTGCTGATAGTATACTTGTTTGCCCCAAAATGCGTAAAAGTGCAGCAACACATCAGGGCGACATGCACTGAGAGTATGGCATCATTTGGACGTGGAAGGTGAAAGTAAACAACCTTTAAACTGAGTATTACTGTTTATAATGAATGTAATGTCGTAATTAACTCGCATAGATAATCAGATTGTTCAGTTATATGTAGAGATTTTGGCGACCAACAACTGAAATATTTAAACAAATGAAGCATGCAGACACCGCAGCAATATTTGGTCATCTGTGTCTTGATCATCAAGTGGGAAAAATGATTTGCAAATAGTCCAGAATTACTTAAATAATTAGGTGGAGGGAAAAAACAAAAAATCCTTGATTCAACATTATTGTCAATTTATGACATCTTGGATAGAGACAAAGTACTCACATTGAGCAACCTGTCTGAGATGCTTGGCATAAGTATTCATACTTTTTACTTACCAGAGCACGAAGTGCTCAATGTGAGCTATTGTGACAGGTCATTGTCCAGCGGTGTGCGTCGTGCCTCAACATTTGCCTTGTTAACACTCTAGAAGGCATATTTGTGATCCAATCTTTATGAAACTTAGTCTGAATGTTTGTCTTGATGAATTCTAGATCAAGTATGAAACTGGGTCATGTGGGGGTCAAAAATCAGGTCACTAGGCCAGATGAAAGGAAAATCTTGTTAACACTCAAGAGGCCACATTTGTGACCCAATCTTTATGAAACTTGGTCAGAATGTTTGTCTTGATGACCTCTAGGTCAAGTTCGAATCTGGGTTATGTGGGGTCAAAAATTAGGTCACTAGGTCATATCAAAGGAAAATCTTGTTAACACTAAGAGTCCACAGTTTAAGTTTGAAACTGATGAGAGTTAGTCAGAATTTTTGTCTTGATGATCTCTAGGTCAAGTTTGAATCTGGGTTATGTGGGGTCAAAAACTAGGTCACCCGGTCAAATCAAAGGAAAAGCTTGTTAACACTCTAGAAGCCACATTTGTGACCCAATCTTTATGAAACTTGGTCAGAATGTTTGTCTTGATGATCTCTAGGTCAAATTCGAATCTTGGTCATGTGTGGTCAAAAATTAGGTCACTTGGCTAGATCAAAGGAAAATCCTGTTAACACTCTAGAGTCCACAATT
Organism: Mercenaria mercenaria; assembly: GCF_021730395.1. Classification (NCBI taxonomy): domain Eukaryota; kingdom Metazoa; phylum Mollusca; class Bivalvia; order Venerida; family Veneridae; genus Mercenaria; species Mercenaria mercenaria. The sequence goes on along the minus strand of NC_069361.1, from coordinate 14,307,372 downwards.
TAGGTTTGAAACTGATGAGAACTGTTCAGAATGTTTGTCTTGATGACCTCTAGGTAAAGATTGAATCTGGGTTGTTGGTTCAAAAACTAGTTCACCTGGTCAAATCAAAGGAAAAGCTTGTTAACACTCTAGAGGCCACATTTGTGACCCAAACTTAATGAAACTTGGTCAGAATGTTTGTCTTCATGATCACTAGGTCTAATTTGAATCTTGGTCATGTGGGGTCAAAAACAAGGTCACCCATTCAAATCAAAGGAAAAGCTTGTTAACACTGTAAAGGTCACATTTGTGACCCAATCTTTATGAAACTTGGTCAGAATGTTTGTCTTGATGATCTCTAGGTCAAGTTTGACACTGGGTCATGTGTGGTCAAAAATTAGGTCACTAGGGCAAATCAAAGAAAAATCTGGTTAACACTCTAGAGTCCATAGTTTAAGTTTGAAACTGATGAGAATTGGTCAGAATGTTTGTCTTGATGACCTCTAGGTCAAGCTCGAATCTGGGTTATTTGGGTCAAAAACTGTGTCAGTAGGCCAGATCAACTCTGGTGAGTGATATAGGGCCATCATAGCCCTCTTGTTTAGTATTCTATCCAAACAACTTATTATGACTTAGGTATTGTTCATTTAAATTAATAAAATAAATTTAAAAATAAACATTAATGCCACCTTAATGAAAATATCTTGATGAAAGTACAAAGTCATTAACGTTGTTGAAATATGATCAATGTGCGCTGGGTTTGGGTAAGTGACTGTTTTCGAGGAGGTGTAACTCCTGATTGTATAGTTATAATCAAGTCAAATTTGCAGTGCAGTTAGCAGAAAAATTGCAAATCATGATGGTATATTTCTTATTTTGCTTCGTTGAAGTATTTAAAAGCTAGAGAAAAAGTCTACATGATATTTGAAGGGCCCTCGTAATTGTCAAGACAAATATGATTTGCTAGTTCTTACATTCATATCTTGCCTGAAACAAAGTATGTTCATTAAATTTGTTCTAAAGCTAAAATAACTAACTCAGGCAATCAGGATAGGAAACTCAAATTTCAAAAATAATTTCAGTAATCCATTACTTGATCAGAATCTAGTCCCAAAAATAACATTGAACCTTGCAATGGTCTTCACCTGAAGTGCCAATATTTTTGTACTGTCTTTACTATTTTCAGTATTCAAGTGGAATGCAATAGAGAAAATGATTGTGTCCTTGCTTCAGACGGCAATTAGGAAGCCAAGAAAGTAAGTGAGCCATTAATTGAATTCTTTTTCTATCACATTGACCATTCCCCCAGGCATTACTGTAATAAATGGTTTGCATGGTCAGGTTGAAGTCAAGTAAATGGATGTGTTTGGCGAGAACTTGTCACCATAACTTATCATTTACAGGTCTATCAATACAATAAAGTAGCATGGCCCTTGATTAGCTGAGCTTTAATGTATGATTTCATTTGCTTTTGATTGATAAAGAGATTCTACAAAGACAATTATTCTTGAATTATAATTTACATATGAAATAAATTGAGAACTGAAAACCAGAACTTTTTGAAAATGATAACAGAGATGCTCTAGGGCTTTGCTTGGGGTGCTCTGTGCTTCCTGGAAATGTACCCTTACCTTTTATCTGGCTGCACCAATCACACAATTTTATCATTATGTCATGATAATATTTCAAAAACGATTTGTCCAAAAGCAATACAATACTGGTTTCTGTATTGCTTTTTAAAGCCCAAGTAGTTTCACATTCATGGCAGCTAAATGGGATTCATACAGTGATGAATGACGGTAATGTGTGTTAGTATAATAGCCAGTAGTGATAATGAACATCAGCAACAGGTGCTGCACAACTACCGTTGTAATGTAAACCACCATGTTTTACAAGATGTTCAAGTACTGCTGGCCATGTTTGTATAGGTACCACTTGTTGTAAACTTTTCCAGGTTTTTGGCTAGAACTTCTTGCAAGACGACATGAACTTAAAGCTTCTCTATATATGTATCATCCCCATCCCCAATGCTGATGTCTTCTTGCCAGGTTTTCTTCTATGTCATGTAACTGCATTTATAACTCATTCCTAAATTCCTTGCATTTGTAGTCTGTATTGGAATAAAGTGATAACATGTGCACTGTGTTTGCCAAATGAATAATTGATGTATTTCTATAGATATGATTCAATGATTGCTGGTAAAAAAGATTGAGTCTTGTAAGGCATCATCAGATAACAGGCTTGGAATTGTGACTGACATGTATTAAACATTTTACAGGAGTTTATAAATTGTGTGTTTATTATTAATTGTGTGTTTTATATATGCTACCATATAACATTGTTTAATAATAGCTCATGTAATTTTCAACATAAGTTATATGTATTTTAAAGTGCATTATATATGTTAATGAATCAGATATAAATGACAAAATACTTTACATCAGGAGTCCATTAAGTTGGTCTAATGCCAATTAAGTTAAAAGAATGTCCCTTTCCTACAGATCAACATCCAACTTTTGTTGCATTCTGCGATTTGATTTTCCTTCAGTACACTGAGTAGTTGACTGATTATCTGTGAGGAATCATTTGTATATTGTCATTTGCATTTATTAATGTTGCAATTTGTATTATGAAACCTAAGGTCCCTAACTTTTATTCACTTGCCACTCACTGACACAGATTTGAAACCTTGCTTAGAGTGTATAATTGTTCATGACTTTGAGGAAGAAAGGAATGTTGGTGGCTCTAATCAAGATTCCAGGATTGGTGTGTTGTTTCATTTACTTGGTTGATAAGTATCAACAGGTCCATTATGTAGACAAAAAAGACATTGGGACCTAGCTCAGTTTTTAAAAACATCTTTTGGAAATGGATTGTCTGAAGAGAAGTTATCAGATATTATAGAAGACATTTATAGACTTCAAAACTGTGATGCTTTGACCAAAACATGAGCAAATTAAGGAGTCTGAAGGTTGCTTAAGATGTACACAAAGCTCAGATAATAGCAAACTGCCGTCTATTCTGGATTTCTCTGTTAAAGTCACTACTAAATCCTTTTATAATAATGCTTACAGAAAAAGAATATGCTGAGACAATGGATTCTGAGGAGATGAATTTTAGCACTCATTCCATTGCCCTTCTTGGACAAGCCACTTAAAGTATTAATGTTCACCAAAAGCAGTTTTATAGATGGGAGTCTTCATCCCAAGATTCATTACCTTGCCTTGGTTAGCCATTAACAAATCTTTGGTAGAGGGATGTAATGATGTCATTAAAATGTGAAGAGGTCAATGACCTTAATTAACCAGAAATTTTTCATTATAACAAACAGATTAGCTCACAAAAATAATTACAATTGCTTTGAATAGAGGCAGTTCTAGCAGAGCTGTTTTCCATTTTATGATTATCAGTCAGATGCCAAAGAAAATTAACGATGCTTTAAAGCGACAATTGACAGCAGCAGTCCATTGTATATAATACATTTAGCACTTGCTAAGCATTTTAGTTTAATGAAAACATTTAAATAAGGACTAAAATTGATATGGGATTAATGCCTCCAAACTGAAAGAAATTATACCCAGTGGTCAGACTTTATATAAGCCAGGTATCGAAATGTCAAAACATAAAATAATCAGTAAGGTCATGGAATGTTTGCAATATTTTATTTAAGCCTGATAAAATTTTAATCATCTCAATTCTTTTAACTTTATTGCGTTTATCTCTTCATCAATTTTTTTGTTGTATTAAATTAAGTGTGATGTACGAACCCAAACTAATTTGTGTATGAACTGTTCATACATATGCTGTCAGTGATAATTTTTTCTGAAATTTTATAAATAAAAACCCTTTCGACTTGCTGCAATAGACAGTAACTTGTCACATTTTTAATATTTCATATATTTCTGAACAAAATGTTTCCCTAGCTACTGTTGCCTGAGATGTAAATGGATGAGATTGTGGTTAAATCTATAGTGTAATGCATTTTTTCAACTCTCATGAGAGACTTTGTTCAATAGCTGCAATTCCAGTAATGGAAACTATCTGAAAACAACAAACTGTTCATAACAGATTTTTATCCTGCCATTTAAAAAATCGTGAAATCCATAAACTCTTCTCCCTTGGGTTGATGGGAATTAAGGGGATTTGTCTTCAGCTACTGAATATGTACAGGTATCTCTCTGACCCATAAGCATACAGGTATCAATATTGATAATACACTACTATCAGCAAGTGAGAAATTTATCAGAAAATATCAGGAAATTTTATTTGTTTTTGTTTGGTTTAATGTAAAACCAAGTGCCCCCACCAGGCATTATATCATCAAGGGCAGGCACCTGGGTAGAACCACAAACCTTTTGTAAGCCAACTAGACAGCTTCCTCACATGACAAATTTATAATGCCCCAAGTGAGGCTCGAACCAACATTGGTGCGGGGCATGTGAATTGAAGTTAGCGATCTTAGCCACTCGGCCACAGAGGCCCCTTAGTTGTCAGTTGAGGAAAATACTCCATTAATTTTACCATAATCTATATTCTTCCATAAGAGATAACTCCTGATATTAGTCTAATTTTTGTTATTGTAAATTCATAAACCAACAGATTTTTGTCAAAACATGTTTTGCTTTAAAAAGCTTCTTCAGTTGACAATATATGAAATACTATTAGGTTATTTTTTTATAATTCTGCCACCTTTTCTTCTCAAATCATAATCAGCACCAAGAAACCTATACAAACTGAAATGAAAAATAAAACTACTTCACTAAATGCTTTTAAATGTATAGGTAATTGAGTAGCCTCTGACAGCTGATTCTGATGAGCTGTGTGTTATCTAAGATTACATTTCAGCAGCACAATTAGAACTAAAAGCAATCATTTTTCACAAAAATCATTCAGTATGCTATCAGGTTCATCAGTTTCCCAGTGGCCTGATACAGGCCCTGGTATCATATCAGAAACTGTTGCAATTAATTATAGGAGGTTTGTTGAAATCCATGGAGACTGTTTGGAAATAAAACTGATTTACATTTTGTAAGAGATGCCTACAATGAATTATTAATTGTACCTGAATTGAGAGGAATTGATAGCCTTTTGTTCTTTTAGCTTTAGTTTATCACAGTAGTCAAGGGCAAATGTTACAGACTACCAGTTGCAGATCAAAGAGAGGATCTGCTTTACACATTTTGCAAGAAAGTATCATTAAATACAAGCATGCTGATGTTTGTTTGTTTCTTCATATCAATTTGCTGTAAAATCTTCAGAAGATGCTATCAAAGAATATATTATGCCATTGTAAATTCTGTGTCTTTATGGTTAACATAAAGATCAGCTCTGTAATTCTGAATGTAAAGATGGCTCCTGCACTAAAACCAATTTCTGATACTTCTATTGGCAGCCATTGTAGCAAAAAATGTCTGCCTGTCTCTAAGGCACATTTGCTCTTTTATACATTTTCTTGCTAAATTATGGTCATAGAAGTTCATTGTCCCCAATATGCAATTAGGAAGTAATTGTGACAGGAATGTGAATAGGGAGATGTGATTGTTCCAGCCACTTCCTGGTACCAGTAGGGACATGTCCAATCAAAGATTGAAGATTACAAATTATTAATCATAAATCACTGCATGGAATTCCTCTCACAAATCTAATTAGATGTGGACATATACAGAATATCAAAACAAGAAAGACATGGTAAAGACCAAGGTCAGAATGCTAGTACAAGAAATGTAATGGTACAGTGCAACAAGAACAAGGTCAGAATGTCAGTACAAGAAATATAATGGTACAGTGCAACAAGAACAAGGCCAGACTGTCAGTACAAGAAATGTCATAGTACAGTGCAACAAGAACAATGTCAGAATGTTAATACAAGAAATATAATGATACAGTGCAACAAGAAAAAGGTCAGAATGTCAGTACAAGGAATGTAATGGTACAGTGCAACAAGAACAAGGTCAGAATGTCAATACAAGAAATATATGGTACAGTGCAACAAGAACCAGGTCAGAATGTCAGTACAAGAAATATAACGGTACATTGCAACAAGAACCAGGTCAGAATGTCAGTACAAGAAATATAACGGTACATTGCAACAAGAACAAGGCCAGAATGTCAGTACAAGCAATGTCATAGTACAGTGCAACAAGAACAAGGTCAGAATGTCAAAACAAGAAATATAATGATACAGTGCAACAAGAAAAAGGTCAGAATGTCAGTACAAGGAATGTAATGGTACAGTGCAACAAGAACAAGGCCAGACTGTCAGTACAAGAAATGTCATGGTACAGTGCAACAAGAACAAGGTCAGAATGTCAATACAAGAAATATAATGATACAGTGCAACAAGAAAAAGGTCAGAATGTCAGTACAAGGAATGTAATGGTACAGTGCAACAAGAACAAGGTCAGAATGTCAATACAAGAAATATATGGTACAGTGCAACAAGAACCAGGTCAGAATGTCAGTACAAGAAATATAATGGTACATTGCAACAAGAACAAGGCCAGAATGTCAGTACAAGAAATGTCATAGTACAGTGCAACAAGAACAAGGTCAGAATGTCAATACAAGAAATATATGGTACAGTGCAACAAGAACCAGGTCAGAATGCCAGTACAAGAAATATAATGGTACATTGCAACAAGAACAAGGCCAGAATGTCAGTACAAGAAATGTCATAGTACAGTGCAACAAGAACAAGGTCAGAATGTCAATACAAGAAATATAATGATACAGTGCAACAAGAAAAAGGTCAGAATGTCAGTACAAGGAATGTAATGGTACAGTGCAACAAGAACAAGGCCAGACTGTCAGTACAAGAAATGTAATGATACAGTGCAACAAGAAAAAAGGTCAGAATGTCAATACAAGAAATATAATGATACAGTGCAACAAGAAAAAGGTCAGAATGTCAGTACAAGGAATGTAATGGTACAGTGCAACAAGAACAAGGCCAGACTGTCAGTACAAGAAATGTCATGGTACAGTTAAACAAGAACAAGGTCAGAATATCAATACAAGAAATATAATGATACAGTGCAACAAAAAAAGGTCAGAATGTCAGTACAAGGAATGTAATGGTACAGTGCAACAAGAAAAAAGGTCAGAATGTCAGTACAAGGAATGTAATGGTACAGTGCAACAAGAACAAGGTCAGAATGTCAATACAAGAAATAGATGGTACAGTGCAACAAGAACAATGTCAGTACAAGAAATATAACAGTACATTGCAACAAGAACAAGGCCAGACTGGCAGTACAAGAGATGTCAGAGTACAGTGCAACAAGAACAAGGTCAGAATGTCAATACAAGAAATATAATGATACAGTGCAACAAGAAAAAGGTCAGAATGTCAGTACAAGGAATGTAATGGTACAGTGCAACAAGAACAAGGCCAGACTGTCAGTACAAGAAATGTCATGTACAGTTAACAGAACAAGGTCAGAATATCAATACAAAAATATAATGATACAGTGCAAAAAAAAAGGTCAGATGTCAGTACAAGGAATGTAATGGTACAGTGCAACAAGAAAAAAGGTCAGAATGTCAGTACAAGGAATGTAATGGTACAGTGCAGCAAGAACAAGGTCAGAATGTCAGTACAAGAAATATATGGTACAGTGCAACAAGAACAATGTCAGTACAAGAAATATAACAGTACATTGCAACAAGAACAAGGCCAGACTGGCAGTACAAGAGATGTCAGAGTACAGTGCAACAAGAACAAGGTCAGAATGTCAATACAAGAAATATAATGATACAGTGCAACAAGAAAAAGGTCAGAATGTCAGTACAAGGAATGTAATGGTACAGTGCAACAAGAACCAGGTCAGAATGTCAATACAAGAAATACATGCTTAGCTCAGTAGGGAGAGCTTTGGTCTGTGGGTCGCGGGGTAGGGAGTTCAATCCCCGGGCAGGGCGTATGTTCTCTGTGATAATTTGTTAAAAGACATTGTGTCACAAATCAAACAAGAAATATATGCTACAGTGCAACAAGAACAAAGTCAGAATTATATAGTACAGTGTAACTAGAACAAAGTCAAAAAGGCATGATACAGTGCAAGACCGATACAGTCAGAATGTCAATACAAGAAATACGTGTTAAACAGCAACAAGGACAAAGTGAGAAAGTCGGTATAAGAAGTGAGCAGTACACTGCAACAAAAACAATGTCAGAAATATATATCAAACTGCAACTCGAGAGAGCAGTGCAGAATTCTGCTGGGAGGATTGGAATTCACATATATTCCTATTCAGAAGGCTGTAGGTGCAAATACTGGCTGAAATTATTCCTCCCCAATGACTGATTGCAGTCTACTACTTTAGCAATTTTAGAAGTTCTCAAATACTACAGAAAATATAACAACATTAAGTCCAAGTATCAAGCCTGTTAGTTTTTCTTGTAATATCCCATTCATAAGTTATTCATCCCCAATGACTGATTGCAGTCTACTGCTTTAGCAATTTTAGGAAATTGTAGAAGTTCTCAAATACTACAGAAAATATAACAACATTAAGTCCAAGTGTCAAGCCTGTTAGTTTTTCTTGTAATATCCCATTCCATTCATAATTACATAATTACAAACTCAATTATCAAAGATTTATATTCTATGCAGTAAATCTATAAATATTACTAGAAAACGATTAATGAACTTAAGATTTACCACTGGACCAAGAGTAGTAATAAAAAATTATTATTTGCATTGTTAATATTCTTATAACACTTACCATACTCTTGATTGGGTCTTACCAGCCTTATGGCCTGAATTCACAGTAGTATCATTTATCTTCCTGAGAGTACACCAAGAATGATGTTAACATTGCATGACACATGACTCTTAATAATGATTGATAGAACATAATACAAAGCGAATGTTAAGTGCACCCAAAACATAGTGACAACTTGGTGTAGATTGGCAAAGACTTGCAATATTTGCCTGAACACAGTGACAACTTGGTGCAGAGTGGCAAAGACTTTTGCAATATTTGCCTGAACACAGTGACAACACGGTGCAGAGTGGCAAAGACTTTTGCAATATTTGCCTCAACACAGTGACAACTTGGTGCAGAGTGGCAAAGACTTTTGCAATATTTGCCTGAACACAGTGATAACTTGGTGCAGAGTGGCAAAGAATTTTGCAATATTTGCCTGAACACAGTGACAACTTGGTGCAGAGTGGCAAAGACTTTTCCAATATTTGCCTATATACATCTTGAATGTAGTACCTCTGTTTTTTGTTAGTGTAATCATTTATTATGGATGAAAAAAATGCTTTTTCGGCTGATTGATTGCCACCAACTTATATATCCTTTTGTGTTATTTTATAATGAATGTAAGAGGCGACTAATAGGGTCTTAACACTTGGTTTTGCTGTAACTCTGTGATTTTAGCAGGTATGCAAATTTTGATTCCATACCCCATGTTTTTATTTCTATGTAAATGAGATGTGAAACCGAAATTTGTAGTCCTGTTTGGTGCCATATAACCTATACTGTGTTGGTGCGCCGTAAAACCCAAATAAATAAATAAACGTTTTTAGCTCAACTATTCGAAGAATAGGGGAGCTATCCTACTCGTCCCGGCATCGGCGTTAGCGTGAGCGTCACACAAATGTTAAAGTTTGCGTACCACCCCAAATATTTTCAAAGTCCATTGAGATATTGCTTTCATATTTGGCATACTAGTTTACCATCATGACCCCAGTCTGTAAAAAGGAGGAGGCTACTCTATCAAACATTTTGACTGAATTATGGCCCCTTTTCGACTTAGAATAAATGTTGAAGTTTGCGTACCACCCCAAATATTTTCAAAGTCCATTGAGATATTGCTTTCATATTTTGCATACTTGTTTACCATCATGACCCTAGTCTGTAAAAAGGAGGAGGCAACTCTATCAAGCATTTTGACTGAATTATGGCCCCTTTTTGACTTAGAATATGCTTATTGTAATGTTAAAGCTTTACTCATAGCTTATATTATACTATCAAGCACTGAGAATAGTCGAACGAGCTGTCCACTGACAGCTCTTGTTTTTAACAACAGTCACATTTAAGCAACATTTTACGACATTTTTTACTTTTTTACTTTTTAACTTTCTACATATTCTGTTTCAGACTTATACAAGGGGCAAAAGACCATTACACAGAGGTTGCTCCCTATTAGAAATGTACATGTATGTTTTATTGATGTTTGTAAAGTTTTATAATTACCCTGCCCTCTTTAATGTAAAAGTATTTGAACAGTTGAGTATTTCTTTTTATTTCACTATATTTTCTAGTTTTATAATTTTTTTGCATTTGTTAGAGTTTTGGATATTTTAACAGTCTACTGAATTCATTTATAAGCTGCCTGCACAACCAAGACAGGCTAAGGGATGTAATAGATTTTTTTTCAAACTTTTCTAATGAACTCTGTCTTAATATGTGATTGTTAATGCAAAGCTTTTACAAATATGATACAATAGGTCTTACTTTTATCAAGTTTATACTTTTAAGAACTAAGTGCACGTGATCAGTTTCAAACAAATCCTTACTTTACTAAAATTTGATTTACCACCTTTACAGTTCAAAGATGCAAGTGTAGTCTCAGATACAGTCATTGTGTTTATAATTTGTCATAGGACTTGGAAGGAAACTGTGCTGTCAGGTAGATACATTAAAGAAATGTCTGTTGTTATATAGATGAAAGGAATGTCTGCTGTCATGTACAACAACGGAATGTCTGCTGTCAGGCACATGAAAGGAATGTCTTCTGTCAGGTACACGGAAGGAATGTCTGCTGTTAGGTACATCAGCGAAATGTCTGCTGTCACCCGCCTGCTTAGCTCAATAGGTAGAGCGTTGATCTATGGATCTTGGGGTCTTGAGTTTGATCCTCGGGCGGGGTATATGTACTCTGTGATGATTTAATAGAAGACATTGTGTCTGAAATCATTTGTCATCCACCTCTGAGTTATGTGGGGGAGTTAGCAGTTACTTATGGAGAACAGGTTTGTACTGGTACAGAATCCAGGAACACAGGTTAACTGCCTGCATAACATAACTGAAATACTGTTGAAAGACCATGTAAAACCCAAAACAAACAACTGTCTGCTGTCAGGTACATTGAAGAAATGTCTGCTGTCAGGTACATCAAAGAAATGTCTGCTGTCAGGTACATGAAAGGAATAGTTGCTGTCAGATACATCAAAGAAACGTCTGCTGTCAGGTACATGAAAGGAATGTTTTCTGTCAGATAAATCAAAGAAATGTCTGCTGTCAGATAAATCAAAGAAATGTCTGCTGTCAGGTACATGAAAGGAATGTCTGCTGTCAGATACATCAAAGAAACGTCTGCTGTCAGGTACATGAAAGGAATGTTTTCTGTCAGATAAATCAAAGAAATGTCTGCTGTCAGGTACATGAAAGGAATGTCTGCTGTCAGATACATCAAAGAAATGTCTGTTGTCAGGTACATGAAATGAATGTCTCTGCTGTCAGGTACATTCTAGGAATGTCTACTGTCAGATAAATCAAAGAAATGTCTGCTGTCAGGTACATGAAAGCAATGTTTTCTGTCAGATAAATCAAAGAAATGTCTGCTGTCAGGTACATGAAAGGAATGTCTGCTGTCAGATACATCAAAGAAATGTCTGTTGTCAGGTACATGAAATGAATGTCTCTGCTGTCAGGTACATTATAGGAATGTCTACTGTCAGATAAATCAAAGAAATGTCTGCTGTCAGGTGCATGAAAGGAATGTCTGCTGTCAGGAACATGAAAGAAATGTCAGCTGTCAGGTGCATGAAAGGAATGTCAGCTGTCAGATAAATCAAAGAAATGTCTGCTATCATGTGCATGAAAGGAATGTCTGATGTGAGGTACATGAAAGGAACGTCTGCTGTCAGGTGTATCAGGTACATGTACATGAAAGGAATATCTACTGTATATGCTGTCTGCAGATGCAGCAGGTTATCATATTTTTGAGAAATATGTTATAAATCTTGAATAGTTTTTAAAACCCTTTCTGGAATTAGTGAATACAATATGTGAGTTTACTTGTTTGTCTACACAATATTTCCATATATTCTTAGGACACTGAGCATATTTTTATACACTATGGCATTTAAGCAACACACAAGATGACGTCAGACAACCTTCACCTTTTCCTAAAATTCACTAATATGAAAGTACACAAGCTTTACATGAAAACAAAAGTCGTATTTGTGTATTGGTCTACATTCTGGACAGAAATTTTGTCCTTTACTCAGAGTCAGGAAGTCAAGAATATTATATGGTAGAGTGAGTCTTTAATTCTATCACATTGATGTCCACTCCAGGCTTAAATTACTGTAATAAAGTGTCTGTTTTCTTCAGGAAATCCAGGATAAAGTCCAGTAAATTGTTGTGTTTGGAGAGAATTGTCACCATAACTTATCATTTACCTATCAATCCGTACAGCTAAAGTGCATTCATAATATAAGATGCGGATCTAAATTAGTTGGCGCTTTTAATGGAGATGGTTTGATTTGCTTTTGATTGATTTAGAGGTCTTTCTTGGATCCAAAAATAATCTCTTTTATAAAATGACACTGGAAATTTAAGAACTAAATATCTTTTAACAGGTTTGCATGAGATGTCCTAGGAGTGATTAAAGCTGCTGCTTAATTTTGGTAGTACACTATATTAAAGCTTTGACCCTGAAAGTGTTGTTTTATTATGAAGTATAGGAGACATTGGTCAAATTGACTGGTATGTAATAAGCAAAGAAAGAAGAAATCATGACATTTCAGCAGGAAAAAAATTAGTATAATGATAAAAAGAAAGTTTACATTTCTGTCTTTGAACATTGAATTTATTACACTCATTTAGTATAATGATAAAAAATTAGGTTTACATTTTTGTTGGTCCGAGAGCTCACGGACTTTTATTTCAACAATTGAGGCCAAAAGAAGTTTATACATTTTTGGAAACAATATTTCATATCCTCCATGAAAACCCATTTCTTAAGTGTCAAAGCCGTGCCTATCTATATTTTGTTCACTTATGTTTGTGATAGGGGAGGTAAAATTCACTTGTAAAATATTAGGGGGTAGGGTTAAGTTAACGTCTGCCAGTTTCTTCACTGTTTAATTACAGTAACAATTGGATTGTCAGTAAATGTGTATATGTCAAACAATGACAGCAATAAGAAATTTATCAAAATGGAATGATGGGCAAACTTGATATTCAAGATCAAAGGTCAAATTTATTTGAAAGTCACAAAATTTGGCATATTTGAAACTTATTTTCATTCTCAGAAAATAGTTTGTTATCATAAACCACTCATTTTTATCTATGTAATGTGTATATATAAGTAAAACTCAGAAATGCAAATATCATTGCAAAAGGTCAAGGTCAGCCCTGATGATTGACGGTCAAAAGTCATTTTCATGCACAAATGTAAAACAGTTACCATTAACCTTTGTAATCTGTTTAATACGTCTTCACATTATTTGTAGCTGAAATTAATTCATTTTAATGTTTGTATGTCAGGCAAAGTCAGCAGTTATAATGTAACCGAAATACCGCAAAGGGTAAAGCTAATATCAGAGGTCAAAGGTCAAATTTTGGGGGAAAATGCATAAATAGCTTCCTTTTTGAAAATTAACAAATACCTTTCTAAATATTAGTAATCACTCGTTAGTTAATTTAATGTATATATGTCCCACAATGTCAGTAATAAAATATAGTCTGGAATGGGTCAAGTTCAGATGCGATATTAAGGGTCAAATTTCATTTTAAATAAAGGAATGGAAAATAGCTCTTTACCATTTCTCTTTGTTGATAATACCTTGTCGATATTAGTCAATGATATATGTTCATTTTTATGTTTAAATCTTAGGAAATGTCTGGTATGCACATACAATTTCAAAACATTTAAGGTAAACCATAATATCAAAGGTCAAAGGTCAAAAGAGTGAGAAAAATGTTGCAATAATATCACCTGCTTTAAAATTTAATAATTATTATTGTTTAAGGTATCTGTTTTGTAATGTTAGCAACAGATCTATATTCGTTTTACTACATATTTTTGTCAGACGATAACATGAAAGAGAAAATAAGTCAAGGTCAAACCTAATTAAAAGGCCAGGGGTCAGTTTTGCATAAAAGATCAGAGTAGTTGTAATCTAACTCATTACTATGTTCAAAATTAGCTTATTGTTACAATTCACTGTTAGCAATTTATTTTAATGTATACATGTCAAGCAAGGGCAGCAATGTAAGTCTTAAGTCAAAGCCAAACCTATCATCAAAGGTCAAGGGTCACATTTGTGTGAAAATAAGCAAACACAGCAATTGTACATTTTTTTATGTGAAGGGTATTTTTGTCAAAACTAGTGACGAATCAATATTTGTTTAAAGGTATATATAACAGATGATATCATTCTTTCTTAATTATGAAAAATTAGTCAAGGCCTAACCTGACATGGTCAAATGTGAGGGTCTTCAAAGAACTCACAGTATAAAGAACTGGCTGGAACAAGTTGGGGAGCCAATGGAAAGATCCTACGGCAAGCGTACACAGACACCGTTCGGCCAACTACAGAGTACGCGTCCACCTCATGGGTAACAGCTTCCTAAACCAGTAAAGATAAACAAAACAAGGTTCGAAATTCAGACCTGAGGATAATTCTCTTACCAATGAAAACAACTCTAATAAAGAAATGGAAAAGACATTAACCTTGAGCCATTTGAGACAAGGCGAGAGTACAAAAGCCCTTGTGCAGACAGAGAAGGCAAAGAGACTACCATCACATCCAATCTACTCAAAACTCGAGAGCAAAACCAAGAACAGTCTGAAACTGAGTCTCAATCATATTGTCAAAGAACTACAAAAATTGAAAGCAATAGCAATGGACGCAGAAGCAGAGCCACTTGTACCCGATCAATGGGTTCCTAGAAATTGTGCTTCGAAGACCAGAGTGGAGGTGGAAAAACAGCATCAGGCATCCAGCACACTCCAAGCATCCAAGCATATACCTATGGATTAGTGGAAAAAGCATTTCAGAATGCTGGGAGTGGTGCCTTCATCAAATATCCAGACAGCTCCACCCTCACTCCCTCTTATTCAGTCGGCAAGAGATGCTCCAACTTCAGAGCAGAGATGCAAGCCCTCACATTGGCCATACTCCAATTGTATGAGCGAGGAGAAAAGAGACAGAATATTGTTTTCCTAACAGAATCTGGGTCAACTCTTCTTCAGGCTCTCTCAACAGGTCAATCAGACATCTAAACGAGACCGCTGCTAAAAACATACATCTCCTGTCTGAGAGCATAAATGTAGCATAGTCGGGCATGAAGCTGCAGACAAACTTTCAAAGGAAGCAGCCATGCAAATACAGCCTCAACCTCCAACTTCATACAGAGATGCTCAGACTCTACTGAAGAACAGCTTTGCATCAGACCGGAAGAACATAAATGGATGCTACCTTACCTGCCCCATCATGACAGTCTACACAAGCTAATCAGGCACATCCAAACAACTATCCTCCAGGTGTGCACTGGACACTGTGGCCTGAGAAAACACATGAAGAAGCTTGGTGCTGCAAAGACAGCTAATTAACTGTGTGGACTAGAGGAACAAACAAACACCATTCATCATCCTGCAGACCTGCTCCTATTTGGAAGAAGCACGCCAGAATGTTTGGTTACAGACATCTCATTTGAGACCAAGCTCTGGGGAGAGGCCAGCGACCTGCAGAATACGGTACAAGTCATTGCCACATCTGACCTTAAAATATAAAACAGCCATAAGAAGCTGAAATGCAGTAAGTAAGGAAGCAAGTAAAGGTCAACATGAAAATGAATTGACATCAAGTTATAACGACAAGATATCTTATTAACAAAGAAATAAAATTACAGTGCTAACTTTTGAATTTTTACCCGAAAATGACATTTAGCCATTAACATCAGGGCTGATCTATGGACTCATGTCTGATGATATCATCATGACAAAACGTTTATAAACAATGAAAGGTATTTTTGCGATCTGCACACAAAGTTGACCTTTAACCTCTGATCTAAGCTTTGCCAGTCACTGTTTTTGGAATAAGATCTGCATTGCTGATATTGCCATACAATTATACATAAGAAAAACTATTTTCAATGATTTGAATTTTTACATGAAAATGAACTTTGACCTTCAAAGTCAGGTTTCACCTGGAACAATTTTTCATTATCATTTCAACAGTGATATTGTCTGTTTTAGATATTTTAAGATAAATAATGATTAGTTTTACTAGTGACAAAAATACCCTAAACCAATAAAGAAAAATCATTGCAAAAATGGTGCTTTTTGCGAATTTTTTAAACAAATTTAACCTTTGACCTTAAATGATAGGCTTGCTTCTGACTTATTCGGATAAGAACTAAATTGCTGACCTTGCTAAACATGTATACATCAAAGTAAATTGGTAACAATGAATAATGACGAGCTATATTTGAACAAAATAATGAGTAAGTATGCTGCATTTTGTGCTTTTTATACAAAAATGACTCCTAACCTTCAATACAAGGGTTGACCTTGACATACTTTCTCTTCGATAACATCGCCTGACAAATATACAGTAAAATGAACAACGATCAGTTATTAAAATTACAAAACAAATACTGTTACACAATAATAATTTTTACAAATAGGTGATAATATTGCAACATTTTACACACTTTTTTGACATTTGATTTTTGATATTATGGTTGACCTTGAATGTTTAGAAATTGTATGTGCATATCAGACATTGCCTAACATTTATATATTAAACTGAACTGATGTCATTGACTAATATCGACAAGATGTTATCAATAAGGAGAAAAGGTAAAGTGTTATCTATTCATTCTTTCACTTGAAAATGACCTTTGACCTTTAATATCACATTTGAATTTGACTCATTCAAGACTTACCCGCGCGAAAACAGGCCAGGAAATCCTGGGATTATCCTGGGATATCTCAGGTTATCTCAGGAGAAATTCCTGCCATTTTCCTGGGATATCCTGGGATATCTCAAGATTTTTTACGCCGGTAATTGGAACAGGATTTATTCCTGCACATTCCTGGACAATCCTGTATAAGCAGGAAATGCCAGGATGTAAAAAATAACATTTTGAGGGCCAGGAAATCCCAGGATATCCTGGGAAGCCAAGATTGAAAAAGTGTCCTGGGGCCAGGATATCCTGGAATTTCCTGGAATGTAGATGGAGTACCAGGACCAGGAAATCCCAGGAAGCCAGGATGGTAGAGTGTCCTGGGGCCAGGATATCCTGGGATTTCTTGGCAAGTAGAAGGAATCCTGGGGCCAGGACATCCAAGGTTATCCTGGGTGCAGGACTTTACCTTAAATAATTGTTAGAAATAATCAGTCCTTGTGTCTCATTTGGAAAGAATTAAGTTTTTGTAGCTTTAAGATTATTATTAGACTGAAATGAGATCCTAAAGACAAATACAGGTTGTAAGCTTTCCTTTCTTTTTGGGTGAATTCATATAATAGGTATCTCACAAACACTGACAACTGTATAAACAAAAAGTAATGTAATAAAAAATGTCAAATGTTATTTTTATACCTTAATATGATCATATTTGACAGGTTGTATTGTTTTTGTTGTTTTTTTTTTTCCAACTGGCATAATTCAACATCTCTTTTCATACTCCAGTTCATTTCATCAACTGCTGAATGTAATTAACCTTTGCCTGACCAGCTTCAGCCTATCCCTCATTATATTTAGGCACCCATGTAATTAAGTCAGTGGTTCAAATTTATTTATATAACAATCACCTAAAATATATACAAGTATTAGATAAACTCTTGTTACAGAAGCATAATTATCTATCCTTCACATATACCTGAACAAAAAATACCTGTGACCAGGTAAAAGTTTAATTAAGACACTGAGGGGAATACAGATGGTATTTTAGTCTATAATTTTTTTTCTGGTCCTGTGACATTACAGGTTTGAATTACATTTAAAATTAGAAAGTTTAATGTTCTTACCTGATATCCTTCTTAAACTTAAGCATTTTTAGAGATTCCAGTTAAAATATTTTGCTCCATTCCATGTGCCAGCAACAACATGAACAAAGCACTTCCTGTTTACATTCAAATTGTTTTGGCACATGTATAACAGCTTCAGAAGCCTTCATTTTCATTGGTTTCTATCTTGATGCAGGATTTCTCAGGATATCCTGGGATTTCCTGCATAAAGAAAATTATGATTTACATTTGTTACAGCTTATTGAATCTTATTTAAAGAAGTCCTGGCTTGTCCTGCCTGTTCCTCAATCAATTTATATAAGTCCTGGATTGTCTTGCCTTATCCTGTCTTCATTTATTCAGGTCCTGGCTTTTCCTGTCTTAAGCTGAGCTCTTAAAATATCACGTAGGATATCCCAGGATATCTCAGGATTTACCTGGGATATCCTGGCCTCCAGGATTTATTTCTGCATGGGTAAGACCTAAATTCCTGCCCTTGCTTGACATGCTATACATCAAATAAATTACTAACAGTGAATTGTAACAACAAATTATTTTTGAACATAGTAATGGGTAAGATTACTACTACTGTGATCTTTTATGTAATAATGACTCATGACCTTAACCAGGTTTGACCTTGACTTATTTTCTCTTTCATGACATCGTCTGACAAATATACAGTAACAAGAACATAGATGTGTTGCTAACATGACAAAACAAATACTTTTAAACAATAATAATTATTAAAAACAGGTGATATTATTGTATATCCACTCTTTTAACCTTTGACCTTTGATTTTATGGTTAACCTTGAATGTTTCGAAATTGTTTGTGCAAACCAGACATTGCCAAACATTTATACAATAAAATGAACAGATATCATTGACTAATATCGACAAGGTCATATCAACAAAGAGAAAAGTTAAAGAGCTATTTTTTCATCCTTTTACTTGAAAATGACCCTTGACCCTTAATATCACATTCAACTTGACTCATTCCAAACTATATTTTATTGCTGACATTGTGGGACATATATACATCAAACTAAATCACGAGCAATTGCTAATGATGTAAAAAGGTATCTGTTTTTTTTTCAAAAAGGAAGCTATTAATGCATTTATTTTACACAAATTTGACCTTTGACCTCTGATATTAGCTTTACTCTTGGTAGTTTTGGTGTTACATTTTCAATGCTGACTTTGCCTGACATACAAACATTAAAATGAATTACCTTCAGTAACTAGTAATGTGAAGGCGTATTAAACAGATTACAAAAGTTAATGGTAACAGTTTTAACATTTGTGCATGAAAATGATTTTTGACCGCCAATCATCAGGGCTGACCTTGACCTTTTGCAATGATATTTGCATTTCTGAATTTTAATTATATATACACATTACATAGATAAAGATGAGTGGTTTATGATAACAAACTATTTTCTGAGAATAAAAATAAGTTTCAAATATGCCAAAATTTGTGACTTTCATATAAATTTGACCTTTGACCTTGAATATCAAGTTTGCCCATCATTCCATTTTGATAAATTTCTTATTGCTGTCATTGTTTGACATACACACATTTACTGACAATCCAATTGTTACTGTAGTTAAACAGTGAAAAAACTGGCAGACGTTAACATTACCCTACCCCCTAATATTTTACAAGTGAATTTTACCTCCCCTATCACAAACATAAGTGAACAAAATATAGATAGGCACGGCTTTGACACTTAAGAAATGGGTTTTCATGGAGGATATGAAATATTGTTTCCAAATATGTATAAACTTCTTTTGGCCTCAATTGTTGCAATAAAAGTCCGTGAGCTCTAGGACCATGTCTTTGAACATTGAATTTATTACACTCGTTTAGTATAATGATAAAAAGAAAAGTTACATTTCTGTCTTTGAACATTGAATTTATTACACTCGTTGAATAAAACGGATAAAATACTTGATTTATTATTTCATTTAATAAGTTTAATGAATTTAATGTGAAAAGAAACTCATGTAATATCCTCATTAAAAGCAGAGACTAGAGATATTTATAAGAAGAATGGTATATTTGAAAATTTCATAACATTGTGTAAGAAAATAATTTATCAGCCAAAACAACAACAATAAAATTCTCTATGCTTTTTAGACAATTTTGGCCGTAGTAGTTAATCGTTCCCAACATACAATTAGGAGGGGAATGTGACAGGAATGTGAATAGGGAAATGCGATTGTTCTAGCCACTTCCTGCATGTCCAATTAAAGACTGAAGATTACAAGTTATTAATCATAAATCACCACAGGAAATTCCTCTCACAAATCTAGTTAGACAAGACAATGTCAGAATGTTAATACTAGAAAGACATGGTATGGTGCAAGTCATGATATTGTGCAGGTCAATACAAGGAAGCAAGTCAATACAAAAAACGACATGGTATGGTCCCATGACATTCAAGATCCATTTACATGAAACTTCTTTTAAAACTATGCATATTGTATCTAAAGACAATCTGTAAGTCAAGAATATTATATGGTAGAGTAAGTGAGTCATTAATTGCATACCTTTCTGTCACATTGACTGCTACTCAAGGAATTACTGTAATAAACATTCTGCTTTCCTTTAGGCTGAAGTCCAGAAAATTGTTGTGTTTGGAAAGAATTTTTTCACTATAACTTATCATT
Source organism: Mercenaria mercenaria (assembly GCF_021730395.1). Classification (NCBI taxonomy): domain Eukaryota; kingdom Metazoa; phylum Mollusca; class Bivalvia; order Venerida; family Veneridae; genus Mercenaria; species Mercenaria mercenaria. The sequence goes on along the minus strand of NC_069361.1, from coordinate 14,286,737 downwards.
TACTCGTCAATCTATACAGCTAAAATACATAATAAATAAGATGGATCTTAATTAATTTCGATGGCTTGTCTTGCTTTTGATTTATAGAGAGAAGAGAGATTTTTTCATGAAATAAAGCTATAACTGACTTGCACCATACCATGTCTTTGAAAAATAAAGAGAATAGAGATGCTGGCGTCCTTCAAACACCCAACATGACAGCCCGCCAAAATATTAAAATTACCTCACCATTTTTTCTCATACTTGTGCACTAGTTTGTTTTTTTTTTTTTTTTTTTGGTTGGGTTTAACGTCGCACCGACACATTTTAGGTCATATGGCGACTTTCCAGCTTTGATGGTGGAGGAAGACCCCAGGTGCCCCTCCGTGCATTATTTCATCACGAGCGGTCACCTGGGTAGAACCACCGACCTTCCGTAAGCCAGCTGGATGGCTTCCTCACATGAAGAATTCAATGCCCCGAATGAGGCTCGAACCCACATCGATGAGGGGCAAGTGATTTGAAGTCAGTGACCTTAACCACTCGGCCATGGAGGCCCCACTAGTTTGTTATGTTGGCTCTTGTTAGATGTGCCAACACAACAGAATGAAATGGCAAAAGTCAGCCACCATAGTGGTATGATTGTATCTATACCTTTTGAGGTTTTGTTAGAAAATGTAACATTTCCTCTGTCTGGGGTCTCTACATACAGTTTTTATAGTTACTTTCATGCGAAGTAAATATTTTTCATACACTAATGAATTACAGCAATATTCATTGGTATGTTAGCATTTCTAATGGTTGAATCTGACTTGATATATATCTTTGTAATGTGCCTTGGACATGATTTTTTTATAAGGTTTTCAAGTAATTTCCATACTCCACTAAATAAACTAGACCCACCTGTTGTAAACATTTAACATTTATTGAAACACATATACATCAGTTCCTTATTTCATTTATAAATCTTGCAATACATTTTTCTGTCTTTTGCAAATAAAAATGGGATGTTTGGAGGTGATTCCATGTTTATTGGAAGCAACAACAAAACAGTAAAATATTTCTTAGTCAGCAGAGTTGTAAGGCATGCCTGGAATGATGATTGTATCTAATATATTACAGAATGATCTATTAAATGAACTGCCAATCATTGGTCTAGTGTCAATTAAGTAGTAATTACAAGTCGATAATTTATATACAAGGGCAGATGTCATTGATGAAATTAAATTTCATATAGTCATAAATTCATAATCTTTTTTATTTCTTTAATAATTTCTCTTATATACTGTGACATGATCTTTCTTGGCATTGGTTATGTTTTGATAAGAATAGGTGGCAGAATTATACAAAAATATATATAATCTTAGGAGTAAAACATATGGTCTGAATACAGACTAGATTCTGTTTCACAACCGACGACTGTCATAAATTTAGGTCAGCTGCTGACTGTGCAGTTATTAAAAAAATAAATTTATTTATTTTATTTTGTTGGGCGACACAATTATAGGACATATAGCAACTTTCCAGCTTTGATGGTGGAGGAAGACCCCAGGTGCCCCTCTGTGCATTATTTCATCACAAGAGGGCACCTGGGTAGAACCACCAACCTTCCGTAAGCCAGCTGGATGGCTTCCTCACATGAAGAATTCAATGCCCCCAGAGAGGCTCAAACCCAGATCGATGAGGGGCAAGTGATTTGAAGTCAGCGACCTTAACCTCTCGGACATGGAGGCCTCAAAGAAAATAAAGGTTTCTGCATCAAGTTATGACCGGATATTAAGGAAATTATTCTTGTATTTTATGGCATGTGTTTACTGTTTTAACCCACAGTCAAACTATTCAGCTATATTTATTGCATCAGTATACATGTATAGGGATTCTGATTTAGAGGGGGTATGAAAAGAGACAGCAACATCAAGGCCATTATAAATTGATCGCTTGATTTTCAGTTCCACATACACTAAGGCCATAGAAATTGAATTGTTTAATTATCATCTCAGGCACTCCCCCCCCCCCCCACCTCATCCCATATTTAACTTTCTGTAACATTAATGTTGTAATGAATTAAATGATTTCTTGACAAAACAAACACTTTAACATAGTTACACATGTTTAATAATCCGGAAGTCATGGCATAACATCATTTAGACCACGATAATCCGTAAATAGCCAATCGCAAAGCAGACTTGTACCCGTCTATATTTCATATACAACAGTAGCGTTGTATATATATCGGGGGAAACTTGGGCAAAAAATGCGTGAATTTCGTGCCAATTTACCATCTAACAATACAGGCTAACGCCGGAGTTAAATGACCTTGCAATATTCTCACCAGTTATCAATGGGATAAAAAATAAGACTGACTTGGAGGTAAATTCAGTTGACAATGTCTAAATATTAATATTGTAAAAATGACCCCATGTTATTAGATATCAATAAAAATGAATTACAATAAACTACATATTTGTAGTGTAGAACCAACTGGGTAAAAACGTAATTTACACATTCACTGAAACGTTTCCAACAGTTGTAACTTTTTATGTTCACTTGTTATAAAAAAGACATGTCAGCACGATCCTTACATTTGTAATCAACTGGATCCAGTTGTTCGAAACTTTAACAGGCGACTGAGTTAACGGTCGATTGACTTTATCAGTAGATTTCGACAGTTTAGAAAACTTAGAAAATCAAATGCACTTGTTAAGGATTATAAACACTAAACCATCTTTACAGTAAAATTAAAACATCATACTAGTGTTTCCCACCCACCAAGACTAGTATCATAAATAGAAATTTAACAGGCGGTTAGTTTAACAGCTTAATGCAGTGGTCGTGGGTTCAAGCATCATTGGGGTCACGATCATGACTTTTCATATGACCCCAGTACTAGTTTTCATAGGAAACGGACTCGAGAGTGGTTACAATAAGCTTTAACAGTTAAAGCTTTCATCAAAATCGAGCTAAAACAAATTAGTATAAACTAAACTAAACTAAATTACAGTCCGTTAAAGTTTCGAACAACTTGGCCCAGTTAGAAAGTAAAACAACTACATCATTCTTACAAGAAGGGCACGATATAGTAAAAGGTATTCGTAGTCCTACGAGCATCTACGCACTAACTATATCCTGATAAACAATGTAAACAAATAAAAAAAGAACTAACTAACTAAATAAATAAATAAATAACCTGGCTATCTTCTTGAATCAACGATTCAACGTATCTGTCATCGTGTTTCGCCAACATGCAAACTCCTCACAAAAACTAATTGTTCAGCATGCAGTCCAATTTTGAGTATTTTTGAGAAATCCATATTTAACTGTTTAGCATTAATTTTGTTATTGCAAATGACTCAAAGTGTTAATGAACGTTAAATCTTAGTAAATCCAGTATTTGAGTAAAACTGAATTTATACAAATAACCTGCATTCTTTCATATGCCCTACTGACAATTAAGCGCTAACGGTACAAAGATGATATTACTCTTATAAAAACACGTTAATCCTAATTTCTATAGAACGCGTGGGAGAGTTTTCAATAATTGCAGTTTTTATGTCACGTGGTCTAAGTCCGATAGACAACTCGTGCCGTTGTCTACGGGATATATACAACTCGCTTTGCTCGTTGTATATATCCCGTAGACAACGGCACTCGTTGTCTATCCTATACTTATGCAGATAACAATGAATAAAGCCTTAACTTGGTTAATGGCAACCCATGAGTAAATTTGTCGAAACGTAAACATTACTATCTTTCTAAAGGTTAAATACGATATTTAAATGTTTGATACATTAAATTATTCAAAATAATGTCTAAAACTCAGCATGTTATGTGCAAATCATTTTAGTCATGGGCAGATACCTCGAAAACAAGAATACAATTTATTTCATCTTATTATAGACCCTATCTTTATTAAAGACTGGGAGAAGTTTCATAAAAATTTCCATTGTAGAAAAATTTCGATTTGCTGAAATGTTGTCAAAATTATGACTTCCCCATAGATGCAAAAGAAATTATAAAAATTTGTGTGAGGTCCAAATGTTTCAAACCAGTTTAGCAAAAAAGTCAAGCATACAACCCTATCTTTTTAATTAGTATATTCTGAAGTTTTGAGAAGCTTGATATTTCTAGAATTGTGCATTGTGCCTTCAAAATACAGTAAAACCTGCTTTAGTAGTCATCTCTATTAAGCAGCCAACCTGTCTTAAGCAGCCAGTGTCTCATTTCTCAAAATGATCATTCATTCTATAAATTACCTGCTTTAAGCAGCCACCTGTGGTAAGCAGCCACTTTTTCCAACTCCCTTGGCTGGCTGCTTAAGACAGGTTTTACTGTATGTGATAATTTGCTGACTTGATACATATTTTGTTTGCAATAAAGATCAGTATAGTTAAATTTATTTATGTTATGATATCATTTGTAATATTAAATGTAATTACTTTCCTTGATCATCTCCAATTTCAATTTAAACATGACTTGTTAATTACATGTCATGGATGAGAAATATATTGCTTAAATCCTAAATAAAGTCCCTGTTTTGTTCTGTTCCTAATAAAGAGAATCTGCTTTGCACAAACTTTTTGTAACAATTAAATGTCACTGTTTAGGCACACTTTGTTCAATAATTGAATGTGACATTTCTTGTAATGATTATATGTCACACTTTGTGTTTAACAATTAATTGTCACATGTTGTGTACTGGTATAATGTCACACCTTGTATTGACTGTCACACTTTGTGTCATAATAGAATGTCACACTTTGTGATAACTGAATATCACACATTGTGTAGATCTACTGATTGAATGTTGCATGTTGTGTAATGGTTTAATGTCACACTTTGTGTAATAAGCAGTCAGCGTGACAGAAAAATCTTTTTTAATAAGAATGTCACAGAGGCTGTACTTGATGCATCTCAAGAAGTCATTGCCAATCTCGTAGAGCTTGCAATATAGTTCCAGGAATTGACAAACTAGCTGATTGATCAAGTGTGTAGTATAACAGGTATTGGTAGACACGCCATGTACCCGGATAATCTTAACTCTGTTCACCCATGCAAAAACAGGGCCTTTGCAGAATATATTTTTTATCTTTGCCAAATATTTGCCATAACCTTTGCAGAACAGTTGCAGCACATGATTGCTGAATATATTCCACAGACGAGTAGAAATGGAACGAAACATGCAACTATTCTGCAAAGCTTTTGCAAATATACACTACGCACACAGAATGCAAATACTTCGCAAACAATTTACAATTCGCAGCTGAAACTTTGGCAAACACATTGCAAAGTGATAGCAAAGTAATCGCAAAGTGACAGCAAAGTAATCGCAAAGTGATAGCAAAGTATTTGCAACTTACATGCAAATAATATGCAAAGTATTTGCAAATACGTAACAAATAGCAAAAAATGAATTTCTGAGGTTCAAAGAAAAGGACTTAATATCTGAAAAACATATAAGTAAAGTCACAAAACCATTTGCAGTTTAAATATCTATTAAAAGTCAATCATTGCAGTGATCATTCAGTAACAATAACTAAAATCATGTAATAATGTAAGTTTCAACAATTGCTTCAGTAAAAAGTGTTTTAAATAACTATCATTGATTAACATTAATTACCTTTCCACATGCTGCAATATTCTCTGGTTCTTGGAAGTCTTATTGCTTAATAACTTGGTATTGCATTATCCATATTCAACAAAGTTTATATCCAGAAAAAATAATTAGAATATAATGATCTGTTTAACACAAGTTTGCATCACCAAAATGTTTCTACTAACTGATGTGTAAACATTTCCTCACAATATTTTCAAAAATCCTGCCATTTGAATATAGACCAATCAGGAAACAGAATGGTTAATCACTTCCTGTACCTAGAGTCTACCAGGAAAGCAAATTCATCTATGTTAACTATTTGCAAATGCTTTGCTCTTTCTTTTGTGTACAAAGTGTTTATTTGCTATACCTTTGCTAACTAAATGAGCTAAGTGTTTGTTTGCAGATGCTTTGCTGTCTGTTTGCAAAACCTTTGCAGTCTGTAATTTATCTAAGTGTTTATTTGCAAACCCTTTGCTTCACTGTGATATGTTTTGCAGACTGTTTGCGAAAGTCTGGTGCAAATACTTTGCAATCACTTGGAATATAGTTTCTGAGAAAACAAATATTCAAAATATATTCTGCAAACACATGACAAAGGGTTAAATGTGTATGGGCAGCGACCCTAACTCAGTGCCAACATGGAGGATGTAAAGCCGATACAACTTTGTTTTCTGTGTAATTACGATGTATAAAGGAATGTTTCTGTTATTATATCTATCTCCATTGATCAAGTGTATATTTATTTCAAAATGTATCATGTTAAATATATCAACCCTTGTGTTTTCAGGTGGAAAAACGACGAACAAGGCAACTTTTTCAATGAAAACTTTACAAAAAATCTTTAAAAATACTTCTATGCTTTTGATGCCTCGTCTATTGTGTTGTTTGAAAGCAAAGATATACTGCTTTATAGGCCCTTTTACACTATGTTGTTAACCCACTACATGTTGACACAATACATGTTCAAATGTACTGACAGCGAGAAAAGGGATAAAAACCTAACTTTGATTTGATAAAAACAGAACTCAGTTTACATGAGGAATGGATAAAAACCTAACTTACACGAAATTGCGTGTCGGATAAACACCTAACTGACTAGTATTCTATAGAAATGAATGAGTTGACATGTACATGGTCTGATTATTGTAAACATACTTTATAAGCTTGTCTTCAAACTTCATCATTAATTTTACAAGATGTTATATGTATGCCCACTACAGTCAAATATTTTTTCATAATTTTAATATTATGCAAATAGCAATGTTTGGAAAAATCTGGATAAACCCTAAAAAATAACTCAGTATAAAAGTCAAAATTATTATATTTATATAAGAAATTATTTAATACCACCGATGTTCGAAGTTCTGTAGTCCCAAACCCTCTCTCTCACACACACACACACACACACACACACGCACACATACACACACACAGTTTCAGAAGAATTGTGTTTGTTTCAAATAGTGTATATCGTATAGTGTAAGATGTTTTTATAGAGGTGTTAATGGAATATTTTTGATATTGTTTAAATGGGATTAGATTTATGATTAATTATTAAATATGATATTTTTCAGACGGTAAACAGGGAAGAAAAGTATGTGTGGGTGGTGTGGTGGGGTGGGGGGGTGTGATGCATGGACTGACGGGACAGGGGTGTGGATATCCTTACTTTTTCACTTGTCCACGGACACTTAAAAACCCACTTGTCCATAGTCAAATTTCACTTGCTCTGATTTGTAATATTAAACCTTCATGAAAGTGCAAATAGACTGGAAATCGAGTTCTTTATTTAGGACAATGAAAAGAAAAGCATATCACAGTAACTGTGGTAAAAAATAAGCTGATGAAATATTCGCCTTTTAACGTTTATAAAAGTCTGAAATCGCGTAAGCAGTGTTTGGGATCTTTTGAGGTCATGCCCGAAACACTGCCCACGCAATGGTGCAAAGCCAGATGAATTCAGAGAAAGACTCTTAAAACGTTCCGACTTGTTTTAGTCATTCTTACGATCTCTGTGTGCTTTTGATTTTAATTTGGCTGACTACTGGGTCAAATATTTCCTTTGACAGTGACTTATTGTCTCAGCAGTTGGAATTCTACTTACAAACTTGTCATAATATTTTTTTAAAGTTGTTTACTTTTCTGATGTCTTAAAATGTCCTTTTAGTTCTCTGTGTGTAACCCTTGTTTTCCTTTTTTTAGTTTTAGTTACAGAATGCTATATGCTAATGATGCAAATATTTTTCTTCAGCTACTTTAAGTAGTTCTTATGTTCCCTTTAGCATGTATATGATTTCTTCTTTTATGTCTTTTTTTAAATGCATGTTGTAAAATGTGACTCTTCTTATTTTTGTGTAGTGTCAGTTAATTCTTTTATGTTGCTTTAAATGTGCAAAATCTGTATGTGGTAAATTACTTTTTCCTTTTATTTGCTAGTACCTATGTGCTATTTTGTTTTAATGCGCTGTAACATGTATGTGATAATTTGTGATTTGTTTCTTATCTACTTAGAGCCAGATGCTTTATTTGCTTTAATGTGCTTTAACATATTTGCATTTTAATACAGCAGTTTTACTTATGTTGAGCTTATTTACATGTGTTTGTCGGAAAATAGCTTTAAGCTAGTGTTATATGTTTATACTTTTCCAACATTAAATAAATCTGCTTGTATCTAAATCTTTTCTGATATTTTATCATAGTCACCCAGTTACAGAGTGCGCGAGACCTAGTCAAAGAACCCATTATCTTTATCACCTCCATACACTTGAAGCAACACACAATCTAAATGATATTTTATGTTTTCTCATTTTATACCTGAAAATGTATGCTTGTCCGCAGACACACAGAATGAAAAATGCACTTGTCCGCCAGCAAATAATCATGAGTTGGACATAGGAATCCCACATCCCTGCAGGGGTGGGTAGATCAAAGAACTTCGAGCATCAACAGTCCATAAAAAAGCACAGACGAACATCCGTTTTCATTTGGTTAGGTGTTTATCCATTCTAAGTTCGTATTTATCCAGCACTGTTTCCTATACCAGTTAGGAATTATCCGCAAATTTAAACCCACCTCATAATCAATACAATTATTAAGCTATAAAAATCGATTTCAAACTTAGATACTGTTAAACACTGTCAAAGAGATATTTACGGAACTAATACATTTAATAAGTAAGGTCTTACTGCAATTCCTGGTACTTTAAAACAGTTAGAAACATAAAACATGTTCATTTTGAAGACTTTTTTGAGTACATTTTAATGAATTCCAGCCACATAATGTGACATTTCGATTGAAATATTTAGTACACAAAACATGTTATCAATACAGGATATTATGACTATCAAAAGTTTTATGCTAACATTGCATACTCACATAAAAACATGAAAAAAGACCAGGAAATTAACTACATACATCGTCTTTCTGTCAGCCATGTTGGCACTGAGTTAGGGTCGCTGAACAGAGGTAGGATTATCCGGGTACATGGTGTGGTAGAGGTGCACAGCTATGCAGCATGCTTGACCATCTTTGTGAAAAAAAGTTTAATGTACAATTGTATCAATAAAACAAATGATTTTGTCCAAGTGTTGTATGCAACAACTATAAAAACTGATCCTTTTTATATTTACAGAAAATCAGAAAGAAAGAAAGTTGCTACAAAGCAAAAAGGTCCATAGCATTAAAGATAAAGGTAAGTTTAACTGAATAATAACAGTTACTGTCAACATGAAGTTTTAAAGAACACAAACATAGAATTTGCTATTGAAAGAATAGTTGTATTTGAAGTATTTACATACTGGACCTAGTTTACTCAAAAAAGATGCCATTTAATGGCAAAATGTGCAAGATGTAAGCAAAGTAAATGCATCAAAATGGCTAAAGTAACTAATCAAGACAAGTTTATCTTCCACATTTGGTTATGCATTCGACCAGGAACACAATGATTCTAATGATATCATATTAATTAATTTGCAAATTAACTTGACTTAATTTCCAGCTTAGTGCACTAAGATAGTGTTACATGGTGGATTTCCTATGGATAACAACACAGATTTATTTTGTATAATTAACCAGGATTTTGTAGAAATCCGGTTATTAGATTGGGGTAGGACGGGCAGGCCGGTTGGTGGTTTGGCATCAACTTGGTTTCTGCACAATAATTTTAGTTTGGAACAAACTAAAGACTCCAGACTTGGCCTGTAGATAGATGGTTAGGAGACAAAGGTTGAGATTGCATTTGGGGTCATATGGGGTAAGATCAAGCTCGCTGTTGCTAAAAATAGAAAAAAATGGTTTCTGCTCAAGAACTTGAGTTTGCATTGATGTATTGAAATAAAACTTGGCCTATAGGTAGCTTATAGAAAAACCAAGGTTGGGATTGTATATGGGGTCATTGGGGTCAAGTTTAAGTTAAATCTTCACATGTTAATCCATGGTGGTGCATTGGTCTAGAGTGTTAGTCCAAAAGCTACTTTTTAATCAGTGGGATGGAAGGGTCTGTTCAAATCCTACTGAGATCCAAAAGTTTTTTTTATTCTCTTTTTCTCTTTTTTTTTTTTGTGATGAAAAGGTCATTTTAATGCCGTTTGGTCAAGGTCAAGGTCACAGCTACTAAAAATATATTTTTTTCTCTAAAAATAGATTTTTTTCTAAATGTGATCATCAAGAAGGTGGTTTCCCGCTTTAAAATTTTAGTTTCGACATACTTACTGCCACCAAAATTTGTGTACAGCAAGATTGTCGGAAAAATTAGCTTTGAATGATATTTGGGGTCACTGTTACTAAAAATAGAAAAATGGCTTCTGTTTGGGTACACTTATTGTCAGTGTACTGGAGTGTAGATAGCTTTTATCAAACACAAAAGGTTGGGAATGTATTTGAGGTCACTTGGATCAGGGTCAATACTGTCAAGGTCAATGTAGCTAAAAATAGAAAAATGGGGCCATGTTTGAAATAAAAAAATAGATTTTTGTTGTGCTGTGGAATGAAAGGGTGTCGGTTCAAATCTCACTGAGGTCATTTTAATGCCATTGGGTAACTAAAAATAGAAAAATATGGTCATAATAATAAAAAGAACCTGTTGGCCTGATGCAAAGTTTGAAAACCTGGTTTTCGTGGAATTTCCGTGTTTCTTGTTAAATGATGCCTAAATGGAATCAAATGAATTGTCACTAGTTAGACTTTATTGCAAACTTTGAAGCCTGTAAGGAGTACAACATACACTGCTTATACTCTCAGGTGTTTCTGTTGTTTTAAATGACTTCTTCTCATCAAGCAATTGATGGATCTTCTCTAAACTTGGTCTGATAAGGTCAACTGTTAGTTTTATTTATTTGGTTTTTACGGCGCACCAACACAGTATAGGTTATATGGCGCCAAACAGGACTACAAATTTTAATCAAATGGTTTTGCTTGATCCATTTTGGGGATCATAAGAACTAAAGATGGAAAAAATAATCACCTTCATTTGAAGCAATTGATGGATGTTCATCAACTTTGATTTTTAGTAATTTTGCACAATCCTCTCTCAATTTTATTCAAATAAATCTGCTGATATTGCATCAGAGCTAAAATAGAAAAAAAAAACATCAAAAGACTTTTTCTAATTAACCGAGTGATAGATGATCACCAAACTTGGTCTACAGCATCCTTGTAAGGTCCTGTCTCAGATTTATTAAATGGTTCCATATGGTCACTTTTAGATGTCCCCAGAGTTAAAAATAGAGAAATAAATACATTTAATGACTTCTTCTCATGAACCCCTTTATGGATCTCCACCAAGCTGTAACCATCCTTTTATAGACATCTCTTACATTGATTAAAATGGTTCAGTTTGGTTGCTTTTAGTGGCTGCCACAGCAAACAAAACTTAACTTTTAATGAACTACTTAATGGATGTTCACCAAACTTGGTGCCAAGCAAGGTATAAAAGTCACAGTCCTCCTCAGGTGAGAGACTTAAGCCCATTTAGGCATCTTGTTCCATTGGTTGTGTTCCATTAAAACTGTTTGTATAAAACTATGGGGGAAAACTTCACCATTTTTGAAAAGGCCAGCCAGTTTGACTTGTGAGATACCTTTGTCTTGTATACTTATATTTCTCACACCCTTTCCTTTAATGCTAGGCACCTGAGGTAGACCATTCTTTAACTAGCTCCAATGGACCACATTTGCACAGCAGATCTTTTACCTTCCATTCCTCAGGTAGATGTCTAAACAGCTAGCTGCAAACTGGAAAATAATTTTGAAGTACATGTATTTGCTTATATACATTAGTATGGCAGTAACTTTGTATGTTGTAAATGTATAGGATATCAGTCTCTATTTATATAACCAAGTGTAATAATTTATTCTGTTTGGCAATGCCAGACCTACAGAATGATGTCAGCCCTGTACTAAGACCAATACTGATGTGAGGTTTGATGCTATTAAGAAGATACTCGAGGGTTCAACGCAATAGGGGCGTATCTACATATTTTACCAAAAATCACTTTTTTTGATTTTTCACTTTATTTTGACTTAATTTATATACTGTGAAAATTTAAACCAGATGTTTCAGTTATTTATATCATTATTTTGATATTGCAATAAGGGCGTATCTCAGATTGCCTTGATTTTTACGCGCAATATGGAAGTAAGTTGACTTACTGCCTTATTGCATGCAAAAAAGTATCCAGTAGTCTTAATATCTATCCTGCAATACAGGTTTCTGTAATCAGATAATTTCTGTGATGTCATAATGATGACATCATAAGGTATCAAGGGCATTCTGATGCATGACCCTTAAAGTAAATGTAGTATTGTCACATTTTATGACACTGAAGTCAAGAAAAGCTTTTTTATGCTTATGAGAGTCAGTACTTACAAATGGTAGATTCATCCTGTGTGCATGGATATGTTAATATCAAATTTAGCTACAGTTAAATGATAGACCCCCATTTATCTTACTGCTACTTAATGCACTAATAGCCCAATTATTAACTTTCAAAGTGAAAGCCATACTTGCCCCACAATAATTATTGCCAAGTAGAAAGATTTCTATACTCGTAAATAAAATGAATATATTAACATTTTATCCAAAATTAACAGTTTAAAAATATTAATTGGGCTAGGTTATAAAAAGGCTATACTCTATTCTTGAAGACTTCAGAAGGTGTATCATGATTAAAGTAAGTCTATACTCTGTATTCTTAAAGATTTTTAAAGGTGTATCCTTGTTCTTAAAGATATTTAAAGGTGTATCATGGTAGGAAATATTTCAATTTCCTTGAATTTTGTAAAGTCGTACCATGGTCGAAGTAAGTCCATGTTCTATATCCTTGCAGGCTTTTTAAGATGTATCATGGTTTAGAAATATTTTTTATGGCCTTGAAAAATGTAAGGGAGTTTAAAAAATGATTTTCTTGAAAACAAATAAATTGCAGTACCAATTACTTGAAGATTTTTACCCTTGTGCCTGCTTACTCGGTACAGTATTGCAAAAGGATTATAGTCCACGAAAACTGTAGGTGAAACTCCATATACATATAAAAGGGGAAGTCCAGCAATGAAATGTACATGAAAGGCGTCTGGCCTAGGAAAAACTCCTCAATAATCTGTACCAAAATTTTAGTTGTATGGCACCAAAAGAAACAAAATATTCAAAATGAGGTAGAAATGTGCAATTTTTTTTTAAATTTAGTTACTTTAATAATAAAATGAAAATCAAAAAGGTGTCATACATCCAAAGCCAGTACTTCAGGCTATAGTTTACAGTGAACAGCCACAGCCTAAGACATACAGCATACATTCTTTGAAATGTAAGTGTGACTGTATTATTCAGTAACATAATAATACATGAAGCCAGTTTGGTAATATTCGAAGCTTTTTAGCTTATCTGATTTTTTTTTTTTTTAAATTGATGAGTTATTGTCATCGCTTGATAGGCGCCAACGTCTGCGTCAGCATGCTTTAAAACTTGCAACACTTGTTCAACGTCAGTAACTGACTATGTACAGCAAGAAACATAACTCCATCCTGCTTTTTGCAAGAATCATGGCCCCTTTTGGAATAGGAAAATATCAGTTTTTTAGTTGTTTTTTTTTAGTTAAATTTTGCATTTAAGTCAACTTTTCTCCTTAAAGGTCAAAGCTGTTGCTTTAATTTTTGGTGAAGGTATTCGCTATTAAAGCTGACTCTGCAAAGCAAGTACCGTAATTTTAAATTGTTTTTGCAAGAATTATGGCCCCTTTTGAACTTAGAAAATCATGGGTAGACAATATTTCTATTATACAGAGACAATAAAATCAGATGAGCGTCTGCACCCGCAAGGCTGTGCTCTTGTTTTGTATGCCGGTACTTACCACATATTTTCTATGCCATTTCAGCAAATTTCCTGGGCATTTTTATCTTCTTATATTTACTTATAAACCAATTTGTGGTTCTTGCATTGTGCTCAGGTGGAATTTGTCAAATGATAAGCATGCTAAATCTGCAACTATACAGAGTCTTTTGGTATTAACATTGTTACAGTCACTGTGCGATTTTTGAGCCATCCAAAATTTCGTGAGCAAGGGTTGGATGGAGGCACTTTGAGTTGCCCTTGTATTTTCGTCCAAATTTATGTTGTGCATATCTCAAAAAAGGTATTTTACAAAGTGTCATCAAGCGCCATTAAGTGAAATTGTGCACCTAGCTAGTATTTTAATTTGGATCTCTCACAGCTGACCAACATTTTATTTTAAGTCTGTGTCATATAACAGTAACTCAGAAAGTATTTGACATTAGAAATTATGAAACATTACAGGATTATTATTCAGCAGTTCTGTGCCTGTCCCCTTGGGTTTTGTTTGTGATTTTATTCAGCCAGACCAGAGTTACGGCCCTTCACTTAATAAAAAATATGCATAAAATGAATATAAAAGTTTGTGTCACACTTTATCTTAAAACGTATTTGACCACGGGTCAAAGAGGATGAATATTGTTCAGCATGTAAATTTGTGCACCTAAGGTTTCATTCAGGATTTCTTCTGGTCATACTAGTGTTATGGGCCTTGATTAAGTAAAAACAAATGCATAAGTGCAAACAAGTTTGTGTTGCCTGTATCTCAAGAAGTATTTGAATTAGAGTCAGAAAACATCAGGGGATTGTTATAACATGTGAACTTTTACATTTGGGTGTTCTGTTTGGGATTTCATTCAGCCAGTCAGGAGTTATGGTCTTTGACTTAGCGAAAAATACACATTAAAGTGATGAAACATTTAATTGTGTTGCATGTATCTAAGATATTTCACCCAGAGTCATGAAACCATGATGTATAGGTGGACAGATTGCTCAGTGGTTTGCACACTGGCCTTCCAATCCTGAGGTTGGGGGTTCGATCTCCGGCAGCTACTCTGGAATTTTCAGAAACGCTTCTCAGTGTTTCCCACCCAACTAGAGGTGTACTGGTCAGGAACCCAGGCAATCCTTGCGTGTATCAGTGCTATACACTGGGCACGTTAAAGAACCAGGCTGTCTATTCGCAACGAGCTAGGCTAAGTTAGCCGGACAAGCCTGTATCTGATTTCAAATTTCTCTGTCGTGGGGGCTTTGTCTCACTCTGTCCCTTGGTCAGATCGCTCTGTGTCTGCACTAGTAGAGGATGAATTATGCGCCCTGTGTGGCTGCATTTGAACTATATGTAAAGCGCCTTTGAACGTGAAATTGATCATGAAAAGGGCGCTATATAAATCGTATAATAATTATAATTATGTACAGTGACAGGAAGTGGGGCCACCTGTGTCCTTTATACACACATCTAGTTTTAAGTTTGGAACCACTCTTGTGTCTGCTTCTGGAAAATCCAATACTGGTGTCATATGAGAGGTCATGGTTGTGACCCCAGTGGGGCTCAAACCACGACCCATGAATGAGCGATTGACACCTTATCCACTAGACTACCGCTCCCCGTTTCAGTTTATTAATTAATAGGCAAGAAAAATTGCCATGTTATAACATGCAGCAAAGATGCTGCAGATATGTTACTCAGTGCTGTGGTAACTGAGGCCATCTCCTGTGTTTTGTGGTGTTTTCATTTTGTCAGATATACAATTAATGTCATTTGTCTTTGATAAAGCTTGCAAGACTGAAATTTAAGAAATAGAGTGACTGACAGATTTCATTTGTCCTATTTGATATTTGATAGACTCCCTATATACCTCTTTGCTATTTTAAAGTCTTTTTTGTTGTTGTTGTTTTCCCTTTATTATAGTGCCAAATAGAAAGATATTCATTCAGGTCTGGAGGGAAAAAAATGAGATGTGTAATATTCAGTTTAATTAAAGAAAATGCAGACATAAATTAGTTTTTTATGATTGTATTCTGTTGTATAGTAATACCATTTTACGTGAAAAAAATATTAAATTCATCAGAAACTTTAATTGAAATTTTACTGCAAAAGAACACTTTTGCCAATTTTGCAAATACAATCTCTCCGGATTTACATGAAAAAATCTTGCTGTTAAGTCTGATACTTTAAAATAGGCTGTTATATTCTTCAGTTTCAATTATGTTCTTAAATGTTTCATTTAAAATGAGTATAAAAGTGCTAGTATGCTTTAGTTGTATTTACTTTTTTGTACATACTACCTTGTTGCATGACACAATTTTACCAACTTCAACAGAAAATTTCCTGCAATAAAGGCGTAAGTCCACTTACGCCCATCTTGCATATAAAATTACTCCAGATTTACATGAAAAATCATGCAATAAGGGCTTAAGTCAAATGTTTTAAAATATACTGTTACTTTGTCAAATTTCATTTATGCTGTTTAATGTTTCATATAACATGTCTAATATTAAGTGAAAAACTTTGGTAAATTTGTATGTGACTGAACACAGAAGAAAACAAAGTAGTTTTTTTCTTCTCTTGTAAAGTTTTCAAAAATGTAGTTACGCCCTTATTGCGTTGAACCCTCGTACTGTGAAATTGAGAAGCTACCCATAAAGAGCACTGTTACAGTACTTAAACTTGTAAATATTTACATTCGCCCTTTTCTTTTCCATTGAAAATTATGGAGTTCATTTCATATGAACCGCAAAAGGAAAGGCGCGAAGTTAAGTCAATGCTGCTTAGTGATAATGGGCTGCTGTTTTGACGACATCCGCGTATAGTCAGGGAGATATAATCTTGTTTTCAAAAGGAAAGGAAATATAATGTAAATATAAGAAATGAAATATTTTTGTTCCGTGTTCATGCAAAATGAACGAAAGAATAGGATTGGCAAACTAAACCTGAATTGCTTGCGTGATTCATGAAATTTCCAATCCTATTTTGTTGTTCATTCCGCATGAACACACACAAAAAAAAAAATGTCATTTCTTAAATAACTGGAGTTTAGGATAAAGGTAAAAATTAGTCTATCTGCTTCATTATTTGTATGCATTGTTGAGCCTATGATTGAGCAAGTTATAAGTTACCTTTTGCAGTATTTTCAAAATTCTTTGCCACCTATACATATATTCTCAAATATACCCATCTTAATGTTCAAAGATGACATTCAAGTCTTGAATTACTAACCCCTGTTTCCAAGTAAGGTATATTTTGAGACTGACCTTGTTTTAGTCTAGAGGACAATGAATGACTGTATGTTACCTGACTTGCAGATATTTGCTGTTTGAAATATGATAGTTTAAAGAGACAGTAAGCAACTTGATAGACATGATGGAACTGATAATTGATATCTAAACATTATGTGTCAAAATGAAAAACACCCCATTTTGAAATGATGACACAATTATAGTTGTAATGGAAGCTGCTTTCTTGCTTATGTAGGTTGGACAAAGGCATCTCCTATAGTGTAGAGAAAAAGGTAATGTTGCAATGTGGTTAAAATTGATGTTCCAGACTCCGAATTCAAAAATAATGCAGGCAGCCTTAGATATTATTACATTTTTTTTGTTATTATTACATTGTTTTTGCTTAAAAGCAATTAGTACAATTTTTTGAACAAAAATAACTTTATAAAAAATCTATTTTCCAATTACTTTTCTCTGGGATCACAGGCAGTGTTGTCATACAGAAAAAACAATTCTGCAGTATGAGAGAGAAAAATTCCAATAGATAAGCCCTATAAGTACTTTTCTATAAACATTCTATATGACCAAACTATGTGAATGGAAAAACAAGAGGGTCATGATGACCCTGGATCGCTTACCTGAGTAATATGAGCTACATGTTTCAAATGTCAAACTGATGATTTTTAGAAATTTTTTGGAAGATTTTCTGATGTACAATCAAGTAACCCCTGGGTTGGGGCCAATTTTACCACGTGGGGTCATGATTTGAACAAAGTTTGTAGAAGTCTACAAGGCAATGTTACATATCAAATATCTCAGATCTAGGCCTTCTGGTTTATTTTTAGCAAATTTATGAAGATTTCCCTATGTACAATCAAGTAACCCCTGGGGCTGGGTCAATTTGACCCTGGGGGCTCAAGATTTGAACAAATTTTGTAGAGGTCTACTAGGCAATGCTACATGTCAAATATCTAAGCTCTAGGCCTTCTGGTTTATTTTTAGAAAATTTTGAAGATTTTTCTATGTACAGTCAAGTAACCCCATGGGGCGGGGTCAATTTGATCCCAGGGGTCATGATTTGAACAAAATTTGTAAAGTCTACTAGGCAATGCTACATGTCAAATATCTAAGATCTAGGCCTTCTGGTTTATTTTTAGAAAATTTTTGAAGATTTTCCTATGTAAAATGAAGTGACCCCTGGGGCGGGGTCAATTTTGACCCCGGGGGTCATGATTTGAACAAATGTTGTAGAGGTTTACTAGGCAATGCTACATGTGAAATATCTAAGCTCTAGGCCTTCTTGTTTATTTTTAGAAATTTTTTGAAGATTTTCCTATGTACAATCAAGTGACCCCTAGGGCAGGGTCAATTTTGGCCCCGGGGTCATGATTTGAACAACTTTAGTAGAGGTCCACTAGGCAATGCTACATTTCAAATATCTAAGCTCTAGGGCTTCTGGTTTTTGAGAAGAAGATTTTTTAAGATTTTCCTATGTAAAATCAAGTGACCCCTAGGGCAGGGTCAATTTTGACCCCAGGGGTCATGATTTGAACAAATTTGTAGAGGTCCACTAGGCAATGCTACATGTGAAATATCTAAGCTCTAGGCCTTCTAGTTTGTTTTTAGAAATTTTTTGAAGATTTTCCTATGTAAAATCAAGTGACCCCTGGGGCAGGGTCAGTTTTGACCTCGGGGGTCATGATTTGAACAAACTTGGTAGAGGTCCACTGGACAATGCTTCACACCAAATATTTAAGCTCTAGGGCTTCTGGGTTTTGAGAAGAAGATTTTTAAAGTTTTTCCTTTCGGTTACCGTGGCAACCAGAGTTCTGCATGGAATTCAATTCTTTGAACAATTTTGAAAGGGGGCAACCCAAGGATCATTCCTGTGAAGTTTGGTGTAATTCTGCCTACAGGTTTTCAAGAAGAAGATTTTTTTAGAAAATGTTGACGGACGGACGACGCAGGACGGACGACTGATGACGGACGACGGACATTGAGCGGTCACAAAAGCTCACCATGAGCCTTTGGCTCAGGTGAGCTAAAAAATACAAAATCAAGAAACAGGTAATTGAAGTATCAAGGTAAAATATCTGTTGCAGTCATGCCTTAACCAGTATATAACCCATTACTAAGTTCATTTGGGAATTAAGAGGTATCAGGAAACAAAGTAAATTACTGCACCTAATCGCTTGCTTATATATCCTTAGGACGGCCAGCACATATCTATGCAATCTCGCAAGACATATATATGTTTTTGACAACACAGAAAATGACGTCACTCGTCCTTCAGCTATTCCCGGAAGTAAATAAAATGAAAGTAGAAATGCTAAACTTGAAAACGAAAGACGCATTTTGATTCGTAGATAGTCAGGGGTCACGCGCAGGGGTCAACCCGTCTAAATGTATGCGCGTGGACTTCTTTTTTTTTTTTTTTTTTTTTTTTTTGCTATTGGGGAGCCGATTTTCAACACTTTATTACGAATTGAAATTACCTGGGCTTTAGTACAGCATGTCAGCTTTTAATCTTTGAAAAAATATTTGAGCTCTGGATAAACAGAAATCCCACAGGGGTCCGTAGCGGACCAAGGGTACATTGATAATTTTGGAACTTCATCAAATCGCTCAAAATGTCATTTTTGATGTTGTCTGAGAGTGTCAGTATATGCCTCAGATGTAAGATATAACCGTATTTGAGAGCTGCAGACCTAGACATTTCAGAAATATTTTCAAAATAAGTTTTGTGTAATAAATGTTGTTTCAAAGGAAGCGTGAAAGGGCCATCAGACGCTAATACGTTTTAGTACGTTAAGGCTGCGGAAAGGATATAAAATTCACATAATTGTGTATATAACACAGGGGTACTACCATAATGTACAACGGCAAATACTGCAAAAATCTTTCCCATTCTGCAGCTGGTTGTTTAGGATTTTGCCTCAGGAAAAGGAGGTCAAAGACTTGAGCCCCATTTGGAGCTGTTCCAGTGTGGCCAGTTGGCAAGCCACCAGCTAGTTAAATGGCTGGCACTTTCCAAAAGGGTGACTGGAAAACAAGCAATGGAAAAAACAATTACATTTGTAATGAGCTGCACATTTAAACTTAATCAAATAGCAATGTAAATTAACATATTAAACATCCAGTAAATTTTATATTGGACTACTTGTTCTTTTTAAATGCATTTGTCCATGGATAGGACAAATGACTTTAGGCAGGGTCAGACAACATACCAACAGCCCCTAAAAACAACAAGTTTCACCACTCTGCCAACTGTGTCCTTGCTAATGGCCCCACAACAAATGGTAATGTTTGTACAGTGATCTGTATGTAGCTATATTTGAAGCACAAGGTCATGATAGCGTAAGGTGAAATTGTGAAATTTTCATAATTTTGTGCTGCACTATTGTGATCTTGTACTTCATGCGGCATTTAGCATAATGGAGTTCATGATGGTGAAGAATGAAGTTTATTGCCTTTGCATGATTGCATAGCGCAAGATCTAATGGTGAAGCAGAAAATTACAATTTTTTATGAAATTTGCACTTCACAATCATGAAAAGGCAATAATTTTGTATTTCTCATATCACTGTCACAAGTAATCAGGTGGCAAGCCTTGAGATCACAGTGACATAAATTGTGGAAAATTTAAATATCTTCTTGTATGAAAAACTGCTGGCCCCAGTTTAAAATTATTTCACACAAATTGTCCTTGTGTGACTTCCTACAAAGATTGTTCAAATCATTCTGATTCATCAAAAAAAAAATGGCCACCAGAGGACATGGTCACTTTTCCCTATATGTATAAAGTGGAAACTTAAAACATTTTCTTGAATGAAACTGCTGGCCCAATATGTAGCTCACCTGAACATGAAGTGCTCATGTTAAGTTATTGTGATCATGCTGCGTCCATCGTGCGTGCGTCTGTCCATCCATTGTGAACAATTTATTTGTCATGTAATGTTGTTCCTACACTTGGTTGATTCACAATTCAGATCAAAATTGGAGGTATATGTGAAGGCCTTCAGTTTAGTGCTTGATTCTTGGAAATGGTTTTCATACCCCATTGAAGCTGTTCGTGTATTAGAATCTGTCTGTTTTGGAATATTTATTGCTACTTGTTTATGGTGACAAATTTCTGAAATTTGCAAATACAATCATATTAAAACTTTCATATTCATGAAACATTTGCAAAAGATTATTTTGTCACGCAAAATGTATTCATGTTTACCAAGTTTCTTGCCGTCGTTTATATGACTGAAAAACTGTTGAAAAGACGTTAAACCTGAACACACACACACACCAAGTTTCTTGATTAATTTTTTGACATTTTTAGCTCATCTGATTTTTTGAAAAAAAATGATGAGTTATTGTCATCACTTGAGCGGTTGTCGGCGTCGGCGTCGGCGTCGGCGTTGCCTGGTTAAGTTTTATGTTTAGGTCAGCTTTTCTCCTAAACTATCAAAGCTATTGCTTTGAAACTTGGAATACTTGTTCACCATCATAAGCTGACCCTGTATAGCAAGAAACATAACTCCATCTTGCTTTTTGCAAGATTTATGGCCCCTTTTGTACTTAGAAAATACCAGATTTCTTGGTTAAGTTTTATGTTTAGGTCAACTTTTCTCCTAAACTATCAAAGCTATTGCTTTGAAACTTGGAATACTTGTTCACCATCATAAGCAGACCCTGTACATCAAGAAACATAACTCCATCTTGCTTTTTGCAAGATTTATGGCCCCTTTTGTACTTAGAAAATATCAGATTTCTTGGTTAAGTTTTATGTTTAGGTCAACTTTTCTCCTAAACTATCAAAGCTATTGCTTTGAAACTTGGAATACTTGTTCACCATCATAAGCAGACCCTGTACATCAAGAAACATAACTCCATCTTGCTTTTTGCAAGATTTATTGCCCCTTTTGGACTTAGAAACTTTTTTTTTTATGGTTAAGTTTTATGTTTAGGTCAGCTTTTATCCTAAACTATCAAAGCTATTGCTTTAAAACTTGCAACACTTGTTCAACATCATAAGTTGACCCTGTACAGCAAGAAACATAACTCCATCCTGCTTTTTGCAAGATTTATGGCCCCTTTTGGACTTAGAAAATATCAGATTTCTTGGTTAAGTTTTATGTTTAGGTCAACTTTTTCTCTTAAACTATCAAAGCTATTGCTTTGAAACTTGCAACACTTGTTGACCATCATAAGCTGACCCTGTACAGCAAGCAACATAACTCCATCCGGCTTTTTGCAATAATTATTGCCCTTTTGGACTTAGAAAATCATTTTCTTGGTTGAGTATTATGTTTAAGTCACTTTTCTCATAAACTATCAAAGCTATTGCTTTAAAACTTGCAACAGTTTTTCACCATCATAAGTGGACACTGAACATTAAGAAACATAACTCTATCCTGCTTTTTGCAAGAATGATGGCCCTTTTTAGACTTAGAAAATCATGGGTAGGACAATATTTCTATTATACAAAAAAAATCAGATGAGCGTCAGCACCCGCAAGGCGGTGCTCTTGTTAAATCATACATTATGATGACCAATTTTTTGCACACTACATATAGTATTGAAATCTAAACCACTGTAGCAGCTGGTTAAAGAATAATTAGGAAAAGATATTATGAATAATGGTATGCAGATTTACAAAATGTGCAACATTAATCAAGCAGACTTATCTGGGGGAGTTTGATTGAAGCTTATTCAGGTTCATTAATTAGTGGCACCATATTCCATTGATTTGACCAGCTGTTACTAATGATAACTGACACATCTCAGATATATTATGAGAGTTAAAATGAATTGCATTTTTTTCATGTCTAGCCTACATGCAGGCAGCTTACATAATTTACATCGATTAAACAAAGTCATAGACTCATCTTTTTTGTATTGTGGGTATTTTTGACATTATTTTAATCATTGTGGATACTCAAGTTAGCGTTCACAAGAAACTTTAAAGTGTTGTTTTGACACATCGCTGTTAATATACACAATTTGTATACAGTATATTTGTAACTTCCCTTACAGAAGCAAGCCTCTGTGGCGTACATGCTGCGTATTTGCTGTGTATATGCCGCGAACACAGTAGTACGCCAGAGGAGTACATTTTACATACACCACATGCCGCGTACATGCCGCGTACTATTTCGACGAGTACACAGCATGAACGCAGGAGGTCACTAGTACACTTCAAGTACGCAGCACAGACTCTGAAAATTTAAGGAGTACACTGCATGTACGCAGGAGGGACTTGTACAAGAAAATAGTACACTGCATGTACACCGCAGATACTTTGAAATTTGTGCAGTACACTTCATATACGTGGGAAAGACTTGTACAATTTCTTTTGGCATTTGTACTTAGTTTTTTTTTTATAAGTTAAAGTCTAAAGTAAACTTCATATACGCGGGAGGGACTTGTTCATTTTCTTTTGGTGTTTATACTTTGAATTTTTTTAAGTAAAAGTCTGAAGTACACTAAGTCTTCATGCAGGAAGGATTTGTACATTTTTTTTTTTTTTTTTGGAAGCAAGAACTTGATTTCCGAGTAACTTTTATCTTAATAGCATAGAATAGTTCAGATTACCGGTATTCTGAACAATGAAAATTTGCCAAACTATTTGCAATGTTCATTTGTGAAGCTTACATCTTAGTGATTTCTGAGCTGCACCTTGCATGCAGTGTAAAAATATATTCTTTTTCATTTTGAATTAATCCTGGAGCTTTCTAACTTGGATAATTGAAAAGCCTTATTTGAACTTCGTTGCATTACATTTTGTAATACATGAAATAATTACCAAGATAATGCCTCAACAGCACCCGAATGAAAAGAATTAATAGCTCTCACTGTTATTTGAATACTCTTAAGCAAAACACCATTCTGTCATGTTTTATAAAGGCTTTAATGCTCATTATGTTAACTCATTAAGGTCTCACCAAATTAAAAAGTTGTTCATCGGATTTGCCGCTCGTATATTTTCAGAACGTTTTTGGCTAATTGCGCTCGCCCCATTGGAAAAAATCAATCCAAAATTTTTTGGTGCGCTACCTTTTACGGACGTAAAAGTGTATAAATGCTTATATAACTCCAGTCCTAGATTGTTCTCAGATGGATTTTAATCAAAATAAATACATACTACACACACATCGTCTATAATAAATCATAACACTTATATTTAGTTGCATTAAAGTTGTTTCCCCTTGATGCAGTTACGCCATTTTCTTCAAATGTTTACCAAATTACATGCTACAAAAATTGATTAATTTCATTGAAAAGTGGATGAAGAAAAGCATATTAATTTATTTGATAACAATGATCAGCATTTGCATAAAAAAGTTGGTGGGGTAAGGAATTTACATTATCACAGCAGTTTCGCCACAAGAGTACACAGCATGTATGCAGCAGGAGTACACAGCATGTACGCCGCAGGACTCGGGCCAGGAGTACACAGCATGTACGCCGCAGGGGTAGTACACCGCAGGCTCATTTGCATGTGAAAAGTGTATGTGCCGCGTACATGCTGCGTACTATTTCCCGCATACTAAATTCCTCCAGCGTACATCCTGTGTACTATGTAGTCCACAGCATGTACGCAGCAAGTAGTACGCGGCAGAGCTCATTTGCATGTCAAAAGTGTTCTACAAATGTACTATCGGTGTATGTGCCGTGTATATCCTGCGTACTATTTAAAGCCCTTGATTTCAGTACACATCATGTATGCATCATATACGCTGTATGTACACAGCAAGAGTACACAGCAGGTCTTTTTCTTCTGTAAGGGTTATCTCTGAATACTGCATATTCACTAGTTAGTTTGCCGACCCCATTTTCCAACATGGCAGTGGCAGACATTGTTCTCAGTCCAAAAGTATGATGCCATTCAGGCTTACGCAGCATTTCCTGCGACTGTGCAAATGCAAAGTGATGAGTATAAGTGGATTTCATTGATTTGTCATCGACAATAACTCCATTAATTCTCTGTAGATTTTACAGGGAAACATTTTGCTAGCCAAATTTTGGACAGTACCGTTATGGCGTTCACATGTGGTAAAAGAAGATATGTATATAATATAATTATATGTCTTTGACGATGTGTGGATCCTATGATCTCCGTCCACTGGAACCTAGAAATTATTTGTTAAGATATACAAGATAAGTAACCATATCTAAGTCACAAACTTATCACAGGATGTTTAAGTTTTAGCGTGATATCAGTCGATTTTGTTTTAGAATTTCATTTTACTGCCTTCTCAGCTGCTGATAAGCCTCATGTTGAATATTTCATCTGCGGTACTGCGTCATCTCATCTGGGAGTTATGCAGGAGATGGAATACAGTGTTGAATGAGATGTAATGTTACTGTACACTGAACTTTGGTAATTTCATCAAAATTGTGTACCAAACTGGCCAAAATACATAAATGAAATGCTTTACATATTGCTTCAATTGTACTGTCCAGATATTTTAATCAGATATAGGACAGATTATGTAAATAATAACAGCAAAGTTTACAATAACTTTTATCCCTTTACTGATTTTAACAACTTCCAGTAGACATTAACATTTTTGTGACCCCAAATGTCAGCTCCACAAAAGGTTATGGTAATTTTTTGATGCATAATTTTCTATTACAGAACATCATATACCGCCGGTACTGTAACATTATATACTAACATATCATGTAAAAACAAAAATAAACATGTTGTGTTTGGTATCAAAATTCTCATTAAAACATGTAGATTTTGAAAATTATCCTTTTAATATTGAGGGTTAAATATTACTTCAATGTTTGATTCAGTTTGTATTTTGAAAATTCATTTCCTTTTAATCATTATCTGTGCAAATCGAAAGCTTAAGGTGTTTGCCTTATAGCACTTTGTCCAGTCTCTTCAAGAAGTTGTCAATGGTATTTATCTAAAGATCTTTACTTAATGGATTTAAATATTTGTTTTAGCACCAAAGACTTCCAGGTTTTAGATCTAATCAGATTGTTTGTTGTTTGATGATTTTCAAAAGTGATGCATCCTTTGTTAAGCCAAATACTAAGAAGGTATATAAACCTGATTTTCAAAAATAAATATATAGATACTTTGTGTTACTTAAGCTACACTTTACTTTGTGAACAAATCAAGGACTCTTAGTGATCAACTCTGTGTAATTAATTTTAAAAGGAAACTTTGTGTTTTAAACAAAGAACTTTGTGAAAGAAAAGAAACATTTTTGTTGGAAATTTATTTGTTCTAGTATCAGAAATAAAAATTTGAAAAACAGTTAACAGGAGACTTGTGTGTATTGAAACATTACTCCCACATCTTTAAGACAAACAAAATATTGTTCATAATAGTAGACAAAAAAAAATGGTTTTCAATAAAAAATGTCATGTACACTTTTCATACTTCAGTAGTTTATAATGCAGATAGAAAAGTAGAAAATAATATATCTTCAGGTTACATACCATGTATCAAATCATGAAATTTGGTCCCACTGAGAAATTCCCTGTGAAAATGTTCATTATGTTGTGAGACTTATTATATTACCTAATGACATCACTCCAAAGCAAAGTTGTGAAGTGATTAGATTTTTCTCATGAAGTGAGTGTGAACAAATTATGATGAGATGGCAATGTTTGGGAGAAGGTGTAAAATTCAATCATGGATATGGTGTTTCCAGGGCATTGAACTAAAACAAGGTCATAATATATAATATATTATTACTTGACTGAAAATGGTTTCTGCTTGTAGATTGAGAACATTTTGGCTTACTGTCATCAAACTTCATAGGAAGATTGCCTGTGGTCAACAGATGGCCAGTTTTGAAAGTTGCTAGGTTAAAGGTCAAGGTCAAGGTGACCTTTAGACTGAAAACAGATTCTGCCCACTGATTAAAGAATTCTTTGGCCTACAGTTGTCAAACTTCATAGGATGGCTGCCAGTTGTCAATAGATGACCTGTGTTGTTTTTTTGGGGTTTTTTTTTTCAGGGGAGTATGAAGGGGGCTGGTAGGTCAGAGGTCAAGGTCACAGTGACCTTGGAACTGAAAATGGTTTCAGGTCAAACAATAAAGAATGCTTTGACTTACAGTCATCAAACTTCATAGGATGATTGCCTATGTTCATTAGATGACCCCTACTGTTTGGGGAGTTTTTAGGTCAAAGATCAGGTTCAAATTGAGCTTGAGACTGTAAACAGTTTTTGCTCATTTATTAAGCATGTTTGGGCCTTCAGTTGTCAAACTTGGGAGGATTATTGCTTGTAGTCAGTAGAGGATCCCTGTTGTTTCTGAGGTCATTTGGTCAAAGGTCAAGACGGCACATAATTATGTTTTACAAACAGCTCTTGTTAGATTTAGTATGTAGTTTGATTTTGTACTTATTTTGCCAAAAACCCAAATCTTGGGACCCTTTTCGTAATTAAATGATATATTTTTGTTTCATTATTATACTGTAAGGAATATTTTTGCATGTTCCCATGAATCAGTTTAAATGTAATTGAATATTTTGTGACAAGTGACTTTGAATTATTCCACAAGTTATACTTTTTCTATAGAAAAAGCTGACATACTGTCAAAGTGGAAGTATGAAAACATATACTGTGACACAATCCAGGCAGGCAGTTCAGAGGTGCACTGGTAATGTACTGATATAATAGAGTTCATTTTTCAGTAAATAATGTATAAAATGAAGAATCATTAAAACAATCATAGCTGGATATGATTCAAAACATTTCTTAATACTATCATGTTTGGTCATGGCTGAACAGGGAGCCGGAAAAAAAGGTTACAATATCTCAGGCCATTGGTCCAAAAATTATTTACTGGGAGGGGAAAAGGGGTGGGGTTCAGGTGGTGGGACAAATACATTTAATGTGAATTGGAATGCACGATTACAGTTTCATTGACAGAAATGATAAAGGACTTAAAAATATATTGAAACCTAATGTTGAACTATGTTAGATGTCCTTTCTTACATGTTCTGAAAGTCCAGTACAAGTAATTATGCCATCTAGAACTATAGTTCAGTAATTAAAGCAGCTTATAAAAGATTTCATCTATCACAATTTTTAGGGCTCCCTGCCAAGTTAAGGTTATTTCAGCAAAATTAGACACTGAAAATTCATGGCTATTACTGAACATTGACCAGAATATGGCCTAGAAGTACTTACAACACAGGAATTAAAGCTGTGAACAATACCATGTAGACATATTTGGAGAACTTCTGGAAGTATTGGATATCATATAACTTGGTTTTACATTGGTCCAGAGAGCTATCTGCAATTATTTACAATATTCTTGATGAGTCATCTTTGAATTGAGTACTTTATGTTTTCCACAGATGCTAATTTTCCGATATGTATGAGCGCCAAAGGAACTAAACAATTTTGGTACGTAGAAAACTGCCTCAGTAGAATATTGCATTATTGATGTTGGATTCTTCTCTAGTGCAGATTTTTCTATTACACTTTTTATCAATTTCTGATGCAGTCAATCATTTACAGCTTCTTTCCAAATTGTTTTCCTTTCCTTTAACCCTTAGCCTGCTGCAGGCGAATTTAACAGCCTTTGCAAACAGCTTGGAACCAGATCAGACGCCGATTAAATCGGCGTCTGATCAGGTTCCAAGCTGTTTGCTACTCTGACAATATTTCTTCCAGTTTTGGAGCAAATTGAATGAACTTTACAATTTAAGCAGACGACATTCCCAGCAGACGACAGTTTATCTAGCATGCTAAAGGTTAAACAGTCTCTGTTATAACTTTAATTTCCATGTTTGGTACATTCTCTGGTTCCCTTTAAACCTTGTTGCGTCCTCTCAGATAGCTCTGGAACACCAAGAATTGAACTGCAAGGCAAATTTTGTCTGTGATTAGGTTCTGTGCTGTAAAGCAACAGTTATTCTCTAAGATATTAAGGCCTAAAAAAATTCTTTGTTTCCAGTAACATGCCCAAAAAAATTAGGGTAGGTAGGCCGGAAAATTTTTGGGTGGGGATTTTTCTTTATCAAGGGGGACATTTCGGAAATTATTTTTGTGTCAAAAAATGAATGCAAATAAGGGGGTAATGCCTTTAGAGCATCAGTAAGTTGATTTCTAACATCACTGGTCATGTTTAAAGCATAAAAAGTGCAGTTTTGCAACTTTTTGTTAAGAAGTTGAAAAAAATATTCTCCAAGGCCATAAAAACATTTAGGGTTGGGCCAAAAATTTAGGGTAGGTCAGGATACTGGAAACAAACAATTTTTTTTACACCTAAAGGTTTAATACCACAAAACAATTTTTTTCTCTGATGATGGTCTGAACTGCAAGGCAAATACTGTTTAAACTGCAAAGGTAATGTTTTCCATGATGATTGTCACACAACAAGGCTATTTTTCAATTATGAATGCTTGCACTGCAAAGCAAATGTTTTTCTGACTGCCTGTACTGCAAGACACTTGATTTAAAGATTAATTTCTTTCCTGCAAGACAAGGGTTTTCCATGATGACTGTCTGCACTGCAAGGTAAATACTTTCCATGATGATTGTCATACTGCAAGACAAAATTTTCCATGGTGTTTGCTTGTACTCCCAGGCAAATGTTTTCCATGATGACTGTTGTACTTCTGAATGATGAGTACCTGCACTGCCAGGCAAACATTTTCTTTAATGATGGCCTATATTTTCCATGATGATTATATTGTAAGACAAATGTTTTCCATAATGATGGCCTATACTGGAGAGCAAATGTGTCATTGATGATGTCCTGTACTTTCCATGATTAGTATTAAATTGTAAGACAAATATTTTTCATGATGATTGCCTGTGCTTCAGCCAAATGTTTTCCATGATGATGGCCTGTACTGCAAGGCAAATTGTTTCCTTGTTGACCACCTGTACTAGACACTAGTAGACAGTATATGTTGTCCATAATGATGGAATGCACTGCAAGGCAGGTGATTTCCATGTTGACTGCCTGAACTAGAAAGCAAAATGCTTTCCTTGATCATAGCCTGTTTTGGACAACATATATTTTTCAAAGTCCTGTACTACAATTCAGATGTTTTCCATGATGATGTCTAGTACTGCAGTGCAGTTGTTTACCATGTTGATGTCCAGTACTGCAGCAGTGCAATTGTTTTCCATGTTGATGTCTAGTACTGCAGTGCAATTGTTTACCATGTTGATGTCCAGTACTGCAGCAGTGCAATTGTTTTCCATGTTGATGTCCAGTACTGCAGTGCAATTGTTTTCCATGATGATGTCCAGTACTGCAGTGCAATTGTTTTTCCATGTTGATGTCCAGTACTGCAGTGCAATTGTTTTCCATGTTGATGGCCAGTACTGCAGTGCAATTGTTTACCATGTTGATGTCCAGTACTGCAGTGCAGTTGTTTTCCATGATGATGTCCAGTACTGCAGTGCAACTGCTTACCATGTTGATGTCCAGTACTGCCGTGTATTTGATATCCATGTTGATGTCCAGTACTGCAGTGCAGTTGTTTTCCATGATGATGTCCAGTACTGCAGTGCAACCGTTTTCCATGTTGATGTCCAGTACTGCAGTGCAGTTGTTTACCATGTTGATGTCCAGTACTTCAGTGCAATTGTTTTCCATGTTGATGTCCAGTACTGCAGTGCAGTTGTTTTCCATGATGATGTCCAGTACTGCAGTGCAATTGTTTTTCCATGTTGATGTCCAGTACTGCAGTGCAGTTGTTTTCCATGTTGATGGCCAGTACTGCAGTGCAATTGTTTACCATGTTGATGTCCAGTACTGCAGTGCAGTTGTTTTCCATGATGATGTCCAGTACTGCAGTGCAACTGCTTACCATGTTGATGTCCAGTACTGCCGTGTATTTGATATCCATGTTGATGTCCAGTACTGCAGTGCAGTTGTTTTCCATGATGATGTCCAGTACTGCAGTGCAACCGTTTTCCATGTTGATGTCCAGTACTGCAGTGCAGTTGTTTACCATGTTGATGTCCAGTACTTCAGTGCAATTGTTTTCCATGTTGATGTCCAGTACTGCAGTGCAGTTGTTTTCCATGATGATGTCGAGTACTGCAGTGCAATTGTTTTCCATGTTGATGTCCAGTTCTGCAGTGCAATTGTTTTCCATGATGATGTCCAGTACTGCAGTGCAACTGTTTACCATGATGATGTCCAGTACTGCAGTGCAACTGTTTACCATGTTGATGTCCAGTACTGCAGTGCAGTTGTTTTCCATGTTGATGTCCAGTACTGCAGTGCAGTTGTTTTCCATGATGATGTCCAGTACTGCAGTGCAATTGTTTTCCATGTTGATGTCCAGTACTGCAGTGCAATTGTTTTCCATGATGATGTCCAGTACTGCAGTGCAACTGTTTACCATGATGATGTCCAGTACTGCAGTGCAGTTGTTTTCCTTATTGATGTCCAGCACTGCAGTGCAATTGTTTTCCATGATGATGTCTAGAACTGCAGTGCAATTTTTTGCCATGTTGATGCCCAGTACTGCAGGGTATTTGTTTTCCTTGTTGATTTCCAGTACTGCAGTGCAACTGTTTTCCATGATGATGTCCAGTACTGCAGTGCAATTGTTTTCCATGATTATAGCCTGTAGCAGATGGCAAATGCTGTCCATGATGATTGCTTGCATTGCAAGCAAAAGTTTTCCATCATGATAGCCTGTTCTGCAATGCAAATATTTTCATGTTGGATGCATGCACTATAAGACATATGTTTTCCATGATGGTTGCTTGCTCCTTTACTATATATTCAGACTGTTCCTCTCCACTTCAGCCCTGTATGTTCAAACTGCCTTAATTAGTTCCAGTACTGCATGTTCAAACAGCTTCCCTCCACTGCAGCACAGCGTATTTAAATTGCTCAACTTCACTGCAGTGCTGCATGGTTAAACTGCTCAACTTCACTTCAGCACTGCATGGTTAAACTGTTCCCCCTGGCTTCAGTACTGTATGTCTGACTGCCCCTGACTGCTGATATGTTATACTGCTTTGATATATGTTCCATCAATGCATGTTCAAACTGTTTTACTTAGCATCAGCTCTGCATGTTAAACCTGGTCCATATAGCATCAATACTGTATGTTCAAACTGCTCCTGTCTGCTTGTATGTTCAAACTGCTTTGATGTACCCCATCAATGCATGTTCAAACAGTTTTTTGTTCCACTGTACTCAGCAAAGCAGGTTCAAATGGTTCTACTTCACTCCTGCACTGCATAGTCAAAATGTTTCAATCAACTCCAGCACAGCGTGTTCAAACTCCTCAATTCAATTCTGGCACATCATGTTGCTGCACTACATTTCATCACAACATGTTCAAATGGCTTTACTCCATTCAGGCATGCCATGGTCAAACTGCTCAACACCATTTCAGCACAGCATGTTCAAACTGCTCCACTCCACTCAGCATGTTCAAACTAATTGACTCCACTCCAGGAGAGCATTTTCAAACTGCTCTCTTCCAGTCCAGCACAGCATGTTCAAACTGCTCCACTCCACTCAGCGCTGGCACTTCATTTTCAGACATGTTCTGTCTGCTTGTATGTTTACACTGCTTTGATATGCTTCATAAATGTATGTAAAAATCTTACTGTTTAGCTTAGCCCCACCACAGCATATTAAACTGCTTCTGTCTGCTTGTATGTTCAAACTCCAGAACTGCATCCTCAAATTGTTCTTAGTGCCTGAACAAAGCACATACTTGAAGGCAGAGATTCATTATTAGAGGATTTGTTATGGTTCAAAATTCAGTTCTGATAACTTCAGTTTACAAAAGCCAAAAAAAGAAAAAAATTTTTTCTTTACAAATAGCAATGGTTTCCAAAACTAGAAACAGGACAGAAAGTTTTCCAAATAGGGCAGAGACCTCGGACAATAAGTCACAATAGAATGTTTTGTTTGCGTGCAAGAAACCAATTTCTCTATTAAGACACTCTGTGGAGTGGTAATTTTCACATTTAAGGGGAACTCAAGATAATGTATACTATGGTTCCTATAAAGTAATGTTCTTCTTCACTTGTTTTGTAAATGAAAATAATCTGGAAAATTGATGTTTTGCCTTTATAGTTGTTTTTTTCTAAGACAATGGGTACCAGGATTGATTGATATCTAAATGAGTAAATGATTCCCTAGATTCTGGACTCGTCACCAATTTGTGTCAAAGGTTCTTGTCTTGTCCTCTTTCATTGCTTTGTGAGATTTCTCCTTTTTGTTGTATGTTTTATAGGTGTATATTCTTTAAACAAAATACAAAACACAAAAAGCGCAGTTTCCTTTGAACTTGGTGAGTTTTTGGAATTTTTTAAAGTCGATTTCTAAGTTAGTGAAAGAAAGGAACTGTCTAAACATTTTTCTTATACTAGAAACTAATTTGATATCTTTATACCTATTGCACTAGTAACTTACATAATATTTGGAATGTATGTATGAAAAAAATAAAATTTTGTAGGGAATCTGTGGCACAGTGGATAGCTGAGGTTGGACTAAATACCAGTGGTCTGGGTTAGATTCCCGGTTGCAGCTGATATCCCAACTAGTGTTAATTAAGTGCAAGGTGATTTAATTGGTACTGTTTACAGCAGTATTGGCCAGACTGGATGCTGGGGATGTAAATATGACACCTGCCATGGGCTTGGCTGGAAATAAGTTGTTCATCCATTCTAGGTGGGGACATTCGTCGACTACCCACGTTAAACAAGAATCATTTTAGCTCACCAGAGCCAAAAGCTCAGGGTGAGCTATTCTGATCAGTCACTGTCCGGCGTCCGTAGTCCGTTGTCCATAAACTTTTACTTTAAACGACATCTCCTCATAAACCGCTAGGCCAATTTCATCCAAACTTCACAGAAATGTTCCTTGGGTGAAGCTCTACAAAAATTATTCAAAGAATTGAATTCCATTAGAACTCTGGTTGCCATGGCAACCGAAAGGAAAAACATTAAAAATCTTCTTCTCAAAAACCAGTAGCCCTAGAGCTTAGATATTTGGTGTGAAGCATTGCCTAGTGGACCTCTACCAAATTTATTCAAATCATGACCCCGGGGTGAAAATTGACCCGGCCCCAGGGGTCTCTTGATTTTACATAGGGAAATCTTAAAAAATCTTTTTCTCAAAAACCAGAAGCCCTAGAGCTTAGATATTTGACATGTAGCATTGCCTAGTGGACCTCTACTAAAGTTGTTCAAATCATGACCCCGGGGTCACTTGATTTTACATAGATTTCAATAGGAAAATCTTCAAAAAATTTTAAAAAATAAACCGGAAGGCCTAGAGCTTAGATATTTGACATGTAGCATTGCCTAGTGGACCTCTACAAAATTTATTCAAATCATGACCCCCGGGGTCAAAATTGACCCCACCCCAGGGGTCACTTGATTTTACATAGTGAAATCTTCAAAAAATTTCTAAAAATAAACCAGAAGGCCTAGAGTTTAGATATTTGACATGTAGCATTGCCTAGTGAACCTCTACAAAATTTGTCCAATCATGAGCCAGGGGGTCAAAACTGACCCCGCCCCAGGGGTCACTTTATTTTACATAGGAAAATTTTCAAAAAATTTCTAAAAATATACCAGAAGGCCTAGATCTTAGATATTTGACATGTAGCATTGCCTAGTAGACCTCTACAAAATTTGTTCAAATCATGACCCCCCGGGGTCAAATTGACCCCACCCCATAGGGTTACTTGATTATACATAGAAAAATCTTCAAAATTTTCTAAGAATAAACCAGAAGGCCTAGAGCTTAGATATTTGACATGTAGTATTGCCTAGTGGACCTCTACAAAGTTTGTTCAAATCTTGACCCCCAGTGTCAAATTGACCCAGGCCCAGGGGTTACTTGATTGTACATAGGGAAATCTTCATAAATTTGCTAAAAATAAACCAAAAGGCCTAGATCTTAGATATTTGATATGTTACATTGCCTAGTAGACTTCTACAAACTTTGTTCAAATCATGACCCCGGGGTAAAGTTGGCCCTGCCCCAGGGGTTACTTGATTGTACATCGGAAAATCTTCCAAAAAATTTCTAAAAATCATCAGTTTGACATTTGAAACATGTAGCTCATATTACTCAGGTGAGCGATCCAGGGTCATCATGACACTCTTGTTTTTTTGTTGTAATATTGATAAGATTTCTTCTCAAGCAACCTTGCAAAATGTCATTGGTGTTTTTTTTTTTAATAAAAGCTCTGAGATGTTTGTTGTTTTTTTTTCTGAATAAATGGAACAAGACCATAAATTATTTATAAAGAAGAGGAATAAAAAATAGGAGCTATTAGATTTCTCAGAAATACTGTAAAAAATATGTGTTTGTGTTTTTTATAATACCACTGCCCTGTCATTGAACTAGCACAGGTTTATGCAATAAGATTAATGGCAATGTTTCCAGTTTCAAAGAAACAGAATCTGCACCTTCTGCCATGTGATTCCTGATAATGGAAACAAAAAAATATAATAATAATGAGCCGCGCCATGAGAAAATCAACATAGTGGCTTTGCGAGCAGCATGGATCCAGACCAGTCTGCGCATCCGTGCAGTCTGGTCAGGATCCATGCTGTTTGCTTTCAAAGCCTATTGCAGTTAGAGAACCTGTTAGCGAACAGCATGGATCCTGATCAGACTGTGTGGATGCGCAGGCTGGTCTAGATCCATGCTGGTCACAAACCCACTGTGTTGGTTTTCCCATGGCATGGCTCATATATCTCCAGTCATAGAGAGTATTTGTGTATTAAATGGCTACATATCTCTTTCATCTTGATGATTATGGAAGTTTACTATGTAGAAAGTCTGCTTATTAAAGGAGATTTGATATGAGTTACAGTTCATGTAATAACTGATCTTCTCAGCACTGCCTCTAAATTGTACAAATTTTTTGCAGAAAATATAATTTACAGGGGCCAGCTTCAGATGAGTCACTGGCTGCTAAATGCAAAAGTCGTTTAATGGGATTTATTTATATAGTAAAAATGTTAGGGAGGGATTTAATGCAGTCAATTAATAGAAAAGTTGCTTAATTAAAACAGGTGGTTGCAGATGCAATTTCGACTGTAGTTGTGAAAATGTCTGCTGATGGAAAAATTTAAAACATTAATATGTTTTCAGTAAATTGCATTTTTATGTTCTGTGCCAGTATATATAGAAGACTTCAACATAGTATTGTCAGGGTGCATGACAAAGTGACAAAACTTTTCCATACAGATAGTCTACATATGTGATATAACAGTAATGCTCTATCTTAAATATTTATGAAATTCTGTTCTCTAGTCTGGGAGATATTCCCTGTAGACAGTTGTCTGACAGTACCCTTATACCTTGTCAAGTTAGTAAATGGTCCTTCTCCCATAAGACACTGCAGATAGCCCCGTAAAACATAGTACACCTTGCTTAATTTCATTTTCATATGGATGAAAAATGGACATAGAAGTATACTGACAAGAAATTTGAATTTTTTTCTCATCTAGTGTTTCCCTATGGGATGTACTGAAGTTCTGTAATTGATATTTGTACAAACTGAAAAGAAAGTAAAAAGGATGAGAAAATTTCATGTTATGAGATGTAGAATACAAATGGATTCCATTTGAGTCAAGTGACAACCCTGTGTGAAATCTCTAGAAAAATACCATTCTATCACTATCTATCACTAATCGGTTTAATGTGTAGTTTCTTACATGTGCCTGTTCACAGGGGTCTGAATCATACTTTTGAAGGAAAACGGCCTCGTTTTGCTTTGCTTTGATTTGCGTTGCGTTGTGCTGCATGGCATTGCGTTGCATGGCATTGCATTGCGTTGCATTGCATTGTATTGTACAGTCAGTTGTTGTTGTTTTTTTGTTATTTTGCATTACTTATATCGAATTTTGGTGTAACTTTAAAATTGTTCCAGAAAAATGTCAGATGTGCTTACTTTGAGTGATCGCGATTTGAGTGTATATTGTATTGGTTTTGGATTTGTATATGTATTGTATGGTATATATGTATACTATTAGTATCTGTATTGTGTTGTGTTGTGTTGTTGTTTTATAATATTGTATATTGTATTGAAATGTGTGTATGATCAGTTTTAGCCTTTTATAAGAAACTTTAAAATTCTTATGCTGAATTTCAGAAACTTCTGTGATACTTTTTGTAATACGGCCAGGATCTCGGTCTTTGTGAAAATTATGCTGTATTTTAGAAACTCTGTTTTTGCAGTAAAGTGGGGATCCCGGTATTCTTAAAAGTTCCGAATATATTGTCTACTTTCCCTCTTTGTAGAAATGGGAATCCCGGATAAAAAGTTCTTGCCCCGCATAATCCTGGCCCGCACAATTCTGCCAGGATACCGGAAAAATCCTGGTGGGATCCTGCTTATATTTTCACTTGGGAAATTCTTATGATACAAAAGATATGTATGAAGGTCGAAAGCATTTGGCTTTGTTGTTTCTGAGAAACCTGCTTTCTGTGTCAAGGGCAACAACAAATTAAAAGCTCTACCATTTGAAAAAATGGGACAGAAATGATAGATCCATAACCATGGTAACTTGAAATAAAAATAACGAGCTTTATTTTCGTAGAACTGTGAAAGGTATTTATAACTTTGTTGGTCGATCAACACATTCTTATTCTTTGTTATACCATAAATATATGGAAACTCTTTTTGTCAGTTGCTTATGTTCCATGAAATAGGATTATGTTAGGAAAAGCTCTAGGGCTTATTCTTATTATGGCTCATTTGTTCTTTTATATTTCATAGAGAGGGTTTGATTAGATCTATCACACTGAATATATGAAGATTCAAGGAAAGTATATTAATCACAGGGAAAAGTCCTTTGCTTGTTTAAGGGACTCAAAATAATAAATGTTACTCTCTGTTACAAGCTATTTAACCAGAGACCATTGAAAATCTTTCTTAAGTAGCCTAAAGCAATTGTAATTCAAGATACTTGCTGCAGTTTCTAATAATACTATGAGATGGCAAAAATTTCCTAAATAATAGAATTTGTTCAAACTAAGTGTGTATGAACACAGATTCATGTAAGAAACAGAAAAATGCAAAAACAATCATACGTCACCGTGCTTGTTTAGGAGTTATCTGCCCTTTAAACTGGATTTTTCTTGAAATTTGCATATTCAAGGGCAGATAACTCGGGAACAAGCATGGTGACCTTTGATTTTTTTATGCCCACGGCATCTACTGATGCGGGAGGCATATAGTGATTTCCTGTCTGTCCGTTCGTTCGTTTGTTCATCCGTCCGTACAAGGTTAACCAAATGGGACCGTTTCATCTAGCATCAATACCCCTTACTAGAATGACTTGATACTAATGCAGATGTAACCTGTGACCATTCCTCATCTTCAGACATCACCTGACCTCAGTTTGACCTTGACCTTGACCTCATTTTGGACTTAGGTTGCTTTATATGGGCCATCTCTTGGTTAACCAAATGGGACCATTTCGTCTAGCATCAATATAGCTTACAAGAATGAATTGATACTAATACAGATGTAACCTGGGACCATTCCTCATCTTCAAACATCACCTGACCTCAGTTTGACCTGGACCTTGACCTCATTTTGGACTAAGATTGCTTTATATGGGCCATCTCTTGGTTAACCAAATGGGACCATTTCGTCTAGCATCAGTACCGCTTACAAGAATGAATTGTTTCTAATACAGATGTAACCTGTGACCATTC
Organism: Mercenaria mercenaria; assembly: GCF_021730395.1. Classification (NCBI taxonomy): domain Eukaryota; kingdom Metazoa; phylum Mollusca; class Bivalvia; order Venerida; family Veneridae; genus Mercenaria; species Mercenaria mercenaria. Next base: position 14,247,968 of record NC_069361.1, on the reverse strand, counting down.
CTCATCTTCAAACATCACCTGACCTCAGTTTGACCTTGACCTCATTTTGGACTTAGGTTGCTTTATATGGGCCATATCTTGGTTAACCAAATTGGACCATTTCGTCTAGCATCAATACCGCTTACAAGAATGAATTGATACTAATACAGATGTAACCTGTGATCATTCCTCATCTTCAAACATCACCTGACCTCAGTTTGACCTTGACCTCAGTTTGACCTTGACCTCGTTTTGGACTTGGGTTGCTTTGTATCGACAAGGATGCCACCGGGGGCATCAAGCGTTTATTGAACGCAGCTCCTTGTTTCATAATGACACTGTGTTCATATACAAAGTTTGAACATATTCTATTATTGGGAATTGTTTTACCCAAAACTGCAGCATGCGTCTTTATCATGGATTAAAACATTCAACATACTGAAGACAGTATATTCTGTGGCACCAAATATACATTGTCAAAGTGGTATGCAATAACGATATGAAACAACAGTTTTTTCTCTTTTCAGAATAAACAACAGATAGCATCAGGACAAAAGATAAATTAAATGTAACATTCCATTTGGGAAATCATACTCTGTTCCCATAAAAAAAACACTCATTTCACTTTGTCAGTATTATCATGTTTATACCTTTTCTACAAGACAATAAAATCAAAGGGTATAAGGGAAGTCCTATATTAATGTAATGAGGTATTGGTGTCATTCTTCATAAAAAGTACCATAAAAATGTTATGCTCCTTTGTTAGAGGACAGTCACTGTAAATAGTCAAATGAAATATTTGATGTTTGTTAGCAGTACATCATCAGTATGGGCATTAAAAGAAATGTTACCCTTACATTGCTAAATTTCTAAAATGGATTGGTTCATTATTCAGTTTGGGCATCACTTATTAAAGGGGTATTCACTGAAAATTTGATGACTGAATAGCGAACAGTGCAGACCATGATCTTCACTGGTTGCAAAGGCAATATAACTTGACACCAGCAGGCTAAAGGTTAAAAGACACAGTTTGGGGCATTTCAGAATAGTCCAGAAAAAAAATGAGAAAGCAGTAGACTATAAAATTGAAAAAAGTGACATCTACACATGCTGCACCTGCAACAATGTTGTGGAAAATTTGTGAGTCAGTCCAGGGAAAGTGAGATGTCAGGGAGCAGACTGCTTACATGTGAGAAAGTTGTGATAGATATCAGGGAACAGACTGATACTTGTGGGAAAGTTGTGATAGTTAGATATCAGGGAGCAGACTGATACTTGTGGGAAAGTTGTGATAGTTAGATATCAGGGAGCAGACTGATACTTGTGGGAAAGTTGTGATAGTGAGATATCAGGGAGCAGACTGATACTTGTGGGAAAGTTGTGATAGTTAGATATCAGGGAGCAGACTGCTACATGTGAGAAAGTTGTGATAGATATCAGGGAGCAGACTGATACTCGTGGGAAAGTTGTGATAGTTAGATATCAGGGAGCAGACTGATACTTGTGGGAAAGTTGTGATAATGAGAGATCAGGGAGTTTACTGATATTTGTGGGAAAGTTATGATAGTGAGATATCAGAGAGCAGACTGCTACTTGTGGGAAAGTTGTGATAGTAAGTGAGATATCAGGGAGATGACAGATAGTTGTGGGAAAGTTATGATAGTGAGATATCTTGGAGTAGACTGCTACATGTGGGGATGTTGTGATAGTGAGATATCAGGGAGCAGACTGCTACATGTGGGAAAGCCATGATAGTGAGTGAGATATCGGGGAACAGACTGTTACATGTGAGAAAGTTGTGATAGTGAATGAGATATCAGGGAGTTTACTGATACTTGTGGGAAATGTTATGATAGTGAGATATCAGGGAGCAGACTGCTACTTGTGGGAAAGTTGTGATAGTGAGTGAGATATCAGGGAGATGACTGATACTTGTGGGAAAGTTGTGATAGTGAGATATCAGGGAGCAGACTGATACTTGTGGGAAAGTTATGATAGTGAGATATCTTGGAGTAGACTGCTACAAGTGGAATGTTGTGATAGTAAGATGTCAGGGAGCAGACTGATACTTATGGGAAAGTTGTGATAGTGAGATAAATCAGGGAGTAGACTGATACTTGTGGGAAAGTTATGATAGTGAGATATCAGGGAGCAGACTGATACTTGTAATAAAGTTATGATAGTGAGATATCTTGGAGTAGACTGCTACATGTACGGATGTTGCGATAGTGAGATGTCAGGGAGCAGACTGATACTTGTGGGAAAGTTATGATAGTGAGATATCTTAGAGCAGACTGCTACATGTAGGGATGTTGCGATAGTGAGATGTCAGGGAGCAGACCGATACTTGTGGGAAAGTTGTGATAGTGAGATAAATCAGGGAGTAGACTGATACTTGTGGGAAAGTTATGATAGTGAGATGTCAGGGAGCAGACTGATACTTGTAATAAAGTTATGATAGTGAGATATCTTGGAGTAGACTGCTACATGTAGGGGTGTTGCGATAGTGAGATGTCAGGGTGCAGACTGATACTTGTGGGAAAGTTATGATAGTGAGATGTCTTGGAGTAGACTGCTACATGTGGGGATGTTGCGATAGTGAGATGTCAGGGAGCAGACTGATACTTGTGGGAAAGTTATGATAGTGAGATATCTTGGAGTAGACTGCTACATGTAGGGATGTTGCGATAGTGAGATGTCAGGGAGCAGACTGATACTTGTGGGAAAATTATGATAGTGAGATATCTTGGAGTAGACTACTACATGTGGGATTGTTGTGATAGTGAGATATCAGGGAGCAGACTGCTACTTTTGAAAGTTTGTGACAATGATATAACAAGGAGCAGACTGGTATGTGTAGAAATATTGTGAGTCAATTGAGGGATAGTGAGATATCAGGGGGCAGGCTGCTACATGTTAGAAAGTTGTGATAGTGAGATATCAGGGAGCAGACTGATATTTTTGGGAAAGTTGTGGTAGTGAGATATCAGGGAGCAGACTGATACTTGTGGGAAAGTTGTGATAGTAAAATATCAGGGAGCACACTGCTGCCTGTGGGAAAGTTGTGATAGTGAGATATCAGGGAGCAGACTGCTACTTATGGAAGTGTTGTGACAATGAGATAACAAGGAGCAGACTGCTACATGTAGAACTATGTGTGTCAATAGAGGGATAGTGAGATATCAGGGAGCAGACTGCTACATGTGGGAAAGTTATGATAGTGAGATATCAGGGAGCAGACTGATACTTGTGGGAAAGTTGTGATAGTGAGATATCAGGGAGCAGATTAATACTTGTGGGAAAGTTGTGATAGTGAGATATCAGGGAGCAGATTAATACTTGTGGGAAAGTTGTGATAGTGAGTGGGATATCAGGGAGCAGAATAATACTTGTGGGAAAGTTGTGATAGTGACATATCAGGGAGCAGACTACTACTTGTGGGAAAGTTATGATAGTGAGATATCAGGGAGCAGACTGAGACATATTGGGGAGGTTTTGATGAGCAGATTGCTACATGTGGAAATGTTGTGAGTCAACTGAGGTATAAAGACAGGACAAAGACTTACAGCATAATAAATAGTTGGAAAAGGTCTTCAGCATAATAAATGGTTGGTTAAAACTTTCTCCTTGTAAAATAGTTGTAGAAGGACATTCAGCATAATCAATTGTTGGACAAAGACTTTCAGTATGATATAAGATTGTATAAGGACTTTCAGCATGATAAATTGTTGGACAAAGACTTTTAGAATAATAAAAGGTAGGAGAAAGACTTTCAGCATGATACATTGTTGGTCAAGGACTCTCAGCAAGATAAATAGTTGGACAAGGACTTTCAGCATGATAAAAGGTTGGAGAAAGATTTTCAGCATGATAAATAGTTGGACTAGGACTTTCAGCATGATAAAAGTTTGGACTAGGACTTTCAGCATGATGAAAGGTTGTACAAAGATTTTCAGCATGAGAAATAGTTGGACTAGGACTTTCAGCATGATAAAAGTTTGAACAAAGATTTTCAGCAAGATAAATAGTTGGACAAGGACTTTCAGCATGATAAAAGGTTGGACAAAGATTTTCAGCATGATAAATAGTGGCACTAGGACTTTCAGCATGATAAAAGGTTGGACTAGGACTTTCAGCATGATAAAAGGTTGGACAAAGATTTTCAGCATGATAAATAGTTGGACTATGACTTTCAGCATGATAAAAGGACAAAGATTTTCAGCATGATAAATAGTTGGACTAAGACTTTCAGCATGATAAATAGTTGGACTAGGACTTTCAGCATGATAAAAGGTTGGACAAAGATTTTCAACATGATAAATAGTTGGACTAGGACTTTCAGCATGATAAATAGTTGGATACTTGGACTAGGACTTTCAGCATGATAAATAGTTGGACTAGGACTTTCAGCATGATAAATGGTTGAACAAAGATTTTCAGAATGATAAATAGTTGGACTAGGACTTTCAGCATGATAAATAGTTGGACTAGGACTTTCAGCATGATAAAAGGTTGGACAAAGATTTTCAGCATGATAAATAGTTGGACAATGACTTTCAGCATGATATAAGTTTGGACAAAGATTTTCAGCATGATAAAAGGTTGGACAAAGATTTTCAGCATGATAAATAGTTGGACTAGGACTTTCAGCATAATAAATTGTTGGACAAAGACTTTCAGTATGATATACGATTGTATAAGGACTTTCAGCATGATAAATTGTTGGACAAAGACTTTTAGAATAATAAAAGGTAGGAGAAAGACTTTCAGCATGATACATTGTCGGTCAAGGACTCTCAGCAAGATAGATAGTTGGACAAGGACTTTCAGCATGATAAAAGGTTGGAGAAAGATTTTCAGCATGATAAATAGTTGGACTAGGACTTTCAGCATGATAAAAGTTTGGACTAGGACTTTCAGCAGGATAAAAGGTTGTACAAAGATTTTCAGCATGATAAATAGTTAGACTAGGACTTTCAGCATGATAAAAGTTTGAACAAAGATTTTCAGCAAGATTAATAGTTGGACAAGGACTTTCAGCATGATAAAAGGTTGGACAAAGATTTTCAGCATGATAAAAGGTTGGACAAAGATTTTCAGCATGATAAATAGTGGCACTAGGACTTTCAGCATGATAAAAGGTTGGACTAGGACTTTCAGCATGATAAAAGGTTGGACAAAGATTTTCAGCATGATAAATAGTTGGACTATGACTTTCAGCATGATAAAAGGACAAAGATTTTCAGCATGATAAATAGTTGGACTAGGACTTTCAGCATGATAAATAGTTAGACTAGGACTTTCAGCATGATACAAGGTTGGACTAGGACTTTCAGCATGATAAAAGGTTGGACAAAGATTTTCAACATGATAAATAGTTGGACTAGGACTTTCAGCATGATAAATAGTTGGATAGTTGGACTAGGACTTTCAGCATGATAAATAGTTGGACTAGGACTTTCAGCATGATAAAAGGTTGAACAAAGATTTTCAGAATGATAAATAGTTGGACTAGGACTTTCAGCATGATAAATTGTTGGACTAGGACTTTCAGCATGATAAAAG